>NC_056735.1:1612163351-1612365851 GCF_019279795.1 Protopterus annectens
AAAGGAGAAGACAGCACATGCAAGGATAGAATGATTTCTAAACTGATAATTTAACACACAAGATTAAAGCTATCAGATGGTAACAAGCTCCATTCTGTGGTCTTGGGCTTAATTCCCTTAGTCTTTAAGCATTGTGTGACTCAGTAAATCATTTAACCAGAGTCCTCTCAGGTCACCCATAAACTGAAGAGATTTATCATTACCTAGTTATTTTACCTTGTTAACATAACAAAACATACCTGCGTTTCATGTCACAAAATACTGGAATGTTGCAGCTCACGTTGTAACATCTGCTGTTTGCTGTTACCTGTTACATTTAACTTCACTGTCTCCCGTTTCCTTTTTCTGGTATATGCCTTTTTTAAACACAAATTTGCTGTTTTTTTACATGTATGCATCCTCCACTGCATATTGTATACTGTACTCCAGTAGCAAACTACTATATGCAATGCACATATTGTGCACGTTTTACTTATAGATCTGCACTGATAAGAAAAGGTGCTCTAAGAAACGTTCTAGCTTCCTCCAAACTCCAGTGCTGTTTTAAGAGTTCCCAATTGCTTGAGCTGATTATATTCATATCCTCTTTTTCTCTCATGCATTAATAATCCAAGCTTGATTTCACGAAAACAGTTTTGCTTCTTCCCCCATGGATGTTTGCTGGTCATCTGGCTGATAACAATCACCTCCAACCAGGAAAGGACAAGAGTTTGGTATGCAATAGGTGTATTTATTTATTTTTATTTATTTATTTAAATTTGTTGACCGGGAGTGTCCGACTGGACGTGGGTCCATTTTCAGCAGAGGCCCGGGGAGAAAAGCTCCACAGTAAAATAAACAGACAGTAGTTACATTGGATTACATAGCGATTAACAATTTAACATAGAAATTACTTACAACATATTTACAGATGAATAACATAGTACATCAGTAGACAACTAGAATCTTTATCTGTGAAGTACATAACAGCATTAACAAATGTAACAATGAGAAGTCCCTGCTGTATAATAAGTACTAGGCTTATGAGCATCTGAGCTTGCTATAATCAAGGTAGTTAGTGGAGTGGAAAGAAAGGTAGTAGTTGGATGGGGTGGATGATATTAGAGTGGGAGTTGCAAGGGCATAGCCAGCATGTTTTTAGGTGCGCTTTTAATAAATTTTTGATGTTGGTGCATGATGTTATGGAGGTAATTGTGGGTGGGAGTGAGTTCCATAATTTGGCTATGACGCAAGAGAATAGTGCTTCACCAGCAGAGTTATTGGCTTTAGTGATCTGCAAGTGACTTTTGTTGCTGGATCTTAGTGGTCTGGTGGTGCGATAGGGTTGGAGTAGATTCTGGAGGGATGGGACATTTAGTGGATGGTTTACTAGTTTGTGGGCGAGCGAGAGTTGATACCACTGAAGGAGGTGAGGGAGTTCAAGCCAGCCCAGTTCAGCAAGAGAGAGACAGTGGTGACAATTCTTTAGGTAGCCCTGCTCCCACACACGAGCAGACAGCATAGTTTCATAGTATAGTACTAGGCTATCTGCCCTAGGGCATTTGTAAGCCTAGCCATAGTGATGTGGTTTTTGCCACCCCATGAAATGGTACAAAGATGTACAGAATAAAATTAGAATACTGTGCCTCTGTCTAGTAGTGACACAATGAAGGTCCCCTTATATAATAGAATTAGTTTACTGTGCCCCTGTCTAGCAGTGACACAGATGTGACCCCTGGGGTAAACTTACGATCTCCCATCCACTCATCAAGATTTCTCTTGAAGAGAGTCAGTGAGGGGCTCTGCCTAATACAAACTGGGATCTTGTTCCAAAGCATGGGAAGCCTCTGGGTTATGAATCTATCCCTCCAGCATGTCCTATTCATACTTGTGCCGAGGTTTAAGTCTTTAGCTCTCGTGGTCTTGATGGATTTGGATCTTTTGAGGTGGAGCATGTCCATCAGATCCTGATTGGACATGGCCTTGTACGTCAGGCAGAGATCACCTCTGAGCAGGCGGTATGCTACTGAATAGAGCTGAAGTTTCCTTAGTCTGGCAGAATAAGACATATGTTGGAGACCCTTGATCCTTTTGGTGAGGTACTTTTGTGGTCTCTCCAGCTGTTGCAAATGCCGGGTGAGGTACATACCAAATGGGGCATTGTACTCAATCATGGGTCTGATGAGGGAGGAGTATAGGGGTACAATGACATCCCTGGATCTGGATGTGAATCCCTTCATGATGAGGTGTGCAAGGTAGAATGTTTTTCTAACCACTTTGGCAACGTGGGTATCAAATGAGAGGTCGCTGTCGACTTGGGTCCCTAGGTCTCTGATTACTTTTTCTGTACTCAGTGGGTTGCTGTCTATGTGATAATTTGTGGGTACTTTGTTTTTCCCAAAGGGGGTGACTATACATTTTTTGGCATTTAGTTTAAGGCCGTGACTCCGGCACCAGTTGTCCGTTTCTGTGAGGCCTTTTTGTAGGATGTATCTGTCCGCTGGTGTATCGACTATGGCGCCTAGTTTGCAGTCATCTGCGAACTTTGTCAGCCACAACCCTCCCATGTTTGCTTTAACATCTGAGAAATAAATGCCGAACAAGAGGGGTCCCAGGACAGATCCCTGTGGGACACCACTTGTGACTGGCTTTGAGTCTGACATTGCTCCAGCGATTTTAACTTTATGGGTTCTGTCCTTTAGCCAGTTTGCAACCCATCTAGTGACATAACGGTTTACGTTTAAGCTGTTGAGCTTATCTATGATGCCTGAGTGGGGTATTGTGTCGAAGGCCTTAGCCAAGTCCAGGTAGGCTGTATGGACTGCTTTGCCCTCATCAATGGCTCTAGTGACAGTTTCAAAAAAGTCAACCAGGTTCAAAAGGCAGGATCTGCCCTTTACAAAGCCGAACTGGGTGGGGTCAAGTGTCTGTAGGTCCCCTATGTCTCTGTTTATGAGTTCCATAATGATTCTTTCCATAGCTTTGCAGACCAGGCTAGTTAAGCTTATGGGGCGGTAGTTTCCAGGGTCTGTAGAGGTACCCCCTTTGTGGAGAGGGACCACTGTTGCTGCACGCCACTGTTCAGGTACATATCCTGAAGTAAGGCTAAGGTTAAATAGCATTTTTATTTGTGGGTTTAGCTCCCCTTGGAGTTCACGTAACACGCAACCCGGGATACTGTCAGGTCCCATTGATGCTGTGTTTTTAGCTTTGTTTAGGGCGGTTCTCACTTGGACATCTGAGATGACAGGGAGATTACATTCAGCAAGGATAAGTATTTCTTCTTTTGGGGGTGAGGGAGGGGAGAAATTTGCACTGAACCTGTCAGCCAGAATGTTGGCAATATCTGTGGGTTCAGTGTATTTTTTGTTGTTGTGAACTAACTCTGAACATATCTGAGGGTTTCCGCCCAGGTTTCTAACATAGCTGAAGGCGGCTTTGTGGTTATCTTTAGTGTCCTTAGCGATTTTTCTCTCAAAGTTGGCCTTGGATGTTTTTATGAGAGAACGTAGTTTTCTGCTAATGTTGATCAGAGATGTCTTCCCTTCATGGGATTTTGCTCTGACTTGCAGTATCTTCCTTCTTTTGTTATACAATTTGTTAATGGCTGAGGTCCACCAGACAGGACGCTTGCCTTTGGTGGAGAGTGACTTGGATTTATTTGGGATTGCATGATCCATGCATTCTTGGAGATGTCCATTGAAAGCATTTGTGAAGGATTCGGCATTGTGGGATGTGGTATCCACTGGCACAGTGGGCTTAAAGGATACCATCTCAGTCTTAAGAAGAGTGAAGTCTGCTTTTGAGAAGTTTTTCACTGTGGTCTTTTGTGCTGGGGGTGAAGGTGGGATATGTATATCCAGGGTGATTAGTTTGTGGTCAGATCTCACTAGTGAGGGGTATACTTCCGGTGTGGAGCATTTTGTCCCCATGTTTGTGATGATCAGGTCTAGTATATTATCTCCCCTAGTGGGAGAGGTGACTAGTTGCTCCAGTGCATTTGAATTTATGAATTCCAGGAACCTTTGGGCTAGGGTATTAGGGCTAGAATAATGTACCCAATCTATGTTTGGGTAGTTGAAGTCTCCCAGTATGATGGTATTTTGTGATACATTCATATCCTCCAATGTCTTCAGGAAGGCTGAGTGGGGTTCCTGAGATTGGGAGGGTGGTCTGTAACATGCTACCAGTTGTATAGCAGTTTTGCCTATGATTAGTTGCACCTGTATGGTCTCTGATGCTTCATGTGTTGCTACTAACCTGGAGGTGTGGGTATCCTTGATGAATATGGACACTCCCCCTCCCTTTGTGGTTTGGCCCGGGTTTTGGGGCCGAAAAGCATGATACGAGGTATAGCCTTGTAGCACTGGGGTGCTCTCAGGAGCCTTGAACCAGGTTTCAGTTAATGCACAGATGTCGATGTTCTCCATGCTGAGGAGTGCATCGAGTGCCTGCATCTTGAGATTTAGGCTTCTGGCGTTGAGCAGCATTACCCTTAGTTTTTTTCCATTTTTGTTTTCTAAGGAGGTGGGTTTGTCTTTTGAGCCTTGCCTAAAAAAGGCACTATGGCGGTGGCAAGAGCCTTAGCCAATATCCGGAAGCCCAGTGGTGACAGGTGTAAGCCATCCCTTGCGAAGCAGCGTGGCTTGTCCAACATGTCATCCCAGGCAGACAGACATTGGATCCCCTTAGAATGACACCAGTACTTGAGCCAATTATTAAAGCTGATCATTTGTCTTTGTATTGTGGTATCATTCTTGGTGAGGGCAAGATGCTGCTCAGGGTCAGGGTCATACCAGCCTGGGCTACATAATCGGAGAGCTCCTCTATGTCTCTTTTCATGTAGTCCAGGGAGGTACGTCTCAGGTCATTCACACCAGCATGGACAATGATGGAGTCATATTTGTACTTGCTTTGGAGTGACTTGAGTGCGTGTGTTATGTGGCGGATCCTAGCTCCCAATAGACAGCTCACAGTCACCCTCTCTCCTTGTTCAGCCTGGTCAGCGGGACATCAGTGTGTCTGACTATAGAGTCACCTATTACTAGTGTATCAGGCATGGTGTTTGGCCTTAAGGACTGTGATTGGTTGACACACTGATTTACTGAAGTATGTGTTGCATGTGTTTTGTTTTGAGGTGGTGGATTTTTGGATCTCTGCTTTGGGAGCCTCTGTTGTTTTGGTAAGTTTTTTATTAGAGCCTCCGAGTATGTCTTTGTGTTTTTATGTGTTTGGTTTGCAGTTGTGGTAGGTCTATGTGGGACTGGGATTGTTGTGTGTGTGGTTACCATCTCCTCCTGTCTGGTCATGCCAGCCCTGAGTTGAGAGAGTTCAGCCTCCAGTTTGGCTATATAGTTGCATCTCTCACATGTATTTGTGTTTGTTGGGAGGAGGAGAGGGTTGTCTGTGTACATGAGACAATTGTAGCATTGTCTCAAGATACCCAGATTGACCAGCTGAACTGGAGAGGACCGCAGTAATCTACCACTCGACATGCTAGAACAGTATAAGGGAGTGCTGTACCTTTAAGGGAAGTGGATATTCACAGGGGTGGTAGGTAGATGTAGTGCTTTACTTAGTACGACAGTGCTAAGAGAAGTAGAGAAGTATTGAGAACAAGTGCTAGGCTTATAAAATAGTGAGTAGTCTGATTATACTAAGAGTAGAGCTTCCTTAAGGGAAAATTTGAAGAGCAGACTTGGCGGAGCCAGAAGAAGTTTAACCGCGGAAAGCCGTGCAAACGCGGATTTTATACAGGGAACTACAAAAGAGCTAGAAATGGGCCAAAACAACCAATTACTACAGCTTCTTGTGCTGAGGTCACTTCCTACAGGGACAGGTAGGCTGCTCAAGGCTCCCCACTCCCATTGGTGAGCAAAGAGACTTCCTTCTGTCCAAGTAAGGTAATGGACAACACAGGAACTACACCACAGCCCAGAATACAGCAATGCCTGTAAACTGGTCTAAACTAGTCGAGGAGAGGCGGGAAAACAAGGATTTTTTTGTTTTTTTGATAGAAACACACAGAAAATGCAGAAACAGTGATAAATCAGTTACACAGGCTAGCACACTTTAGTGGGCAGCCTCAACAATTAAATTAAACAAACAAACAAACAAACTTTTGATCAAATTCGACTAAAAAGTAACTTTAAGTGCAGATTTTAAAATAATGCAGCAAACAGTTAAAAAACAGTTCAAGCTAGTTCAGGGTAAGCTACAGAAGCTATTCCAAGTGAAAAAAAGCAAAGATACTTAAATCCAGAAAGTAGTCGCTTTTCTGAGTTCTCTGTAGCTAAGACCACTCTATCTAGTCTCCCCCCAGGGATCCATGAAAAGGAGATGTGCTCCTAAAACACACCCTTCAACTTACTCCAGGAAGAAGTTAGCAGGGAATGCCTTTTTATTTCTCTTCTGTTTCAGATGTCTCTTCCAGCTTCTGGAGGACTAAATGAAGGAAGACCAGTTGGGTTATACTCAGGGATCCATATACACCACAGAGGCACTTAGACAAGTACCTAAAAATGTAAGGCATATATAGTCTCACTGCAGCAGTGATGCCTGGCTCACCTGTTTTAGGCTCCACCTTCACCCATCCTTACATGATGTGCATAAGTGCCATTCTCAGTATTACAAATTGACTGCAGTCACAGATTGCTGCTTCTGCAGTAAATGAAAAGGCAGAAAAGCTGTTCTGCAAATGCCTCTCCAATTGAATAATCAATACTGGAAGGGAAAGTTGGGAATCACCTGTTAACCACTGAGATGAGTGTTAACATACAGGATGCAAACATTCACTTCAGTCAAATTCAACTGGTTGCCTCTAAGGAGAAAGATGAACAGATAACGTCAGATCAAAAAGAGAGTGAAATAAGTGTTGATGTCAAGGGGAAGTGAAACAAAAAAATAACCATTTTTGTTAATTATGCTGCAAATGGAATTATTACTGGGGATCTGTTTCCGCTTCTTAAACACTGCTGAAACCAGAGCCCATACACCTATGTAACTGTAAAATGCACTGGAAGGTGCTCAGGGCTGTTTTGTTCTGCAGGCCCACTGTAGTGATGGACAATCCCCACCCATCCATGCTTAGTTATGTATACCAATCTGACCACCCAAGTGCCATGTTCATACATTGTGATACAGAAGGGTGCACAGTAACAGTGATAACTGCCCTACTAAGAGCTCTCTAAACATGTATTAAGTCCCTTCAAGCATCTTGTTTGCACACTATGATTCTGCAGGCAGAGTTGTGCTGTCTTGTTGTACACCTCAGCAGTACTGTTTAGACAGTCAAGCACCTCCTGAATTAGATGTATGGAGTCGGGATGTAGAGCACTTACTGACAAACACATTGTTAATAACACGACACATCAGACATCCCTCCAAGTGGTGTGAGCACTGTTATAATGTAAGTTGCACCGTACTGGCTTGCAGTGTGCCCCACCAGTTTACCAGTCATTCAACCCATAATGCATTTTAATGTCAATATCCAGTGTGCTGTAGAATGAAATGTGCATCATGCTGAGAGATGCTCATTCCAAGGTCATGCTCTAAGCACCAACTGACAAACACATGCAGTTCATTTTTCTGAATCATGTCTCTGTTGGTACAGCATCTGATTTCTAGTCCACACCACGGCTAAGGTGCTGTGAAGATGGCAAGTGAATAAGCATCCTTTTCGGAAAGATGCACGATGTGGGTGCATGAGACTCCCCACCACAAATTTTCCATTTTGATGCATAGGACTGTACTGCACAGAAACAGTCTTGCAACTGAATGCCTTCTAGGGAAGACAGAAGTTTGGCCCCACCTGTTCAAAATGCAGTTGTTTTAAAGAAATTCTAAAAATGCACTCAGTATACATGAACATTTAATACAGCAATGCTTTATAAAAGGGAAAAGAAAGTGATACTTCAGGTTGTTATACCTACGTATGTTTCAACTCCATCCTTGTTTACACAATCTGACACTATATAGATATGTAGCTACCCTCCAAAAATGTAAACTACTTGGCATTAAAGACAACAAACATTTAAACTGGATGACATGGGTAATAAAAATAATCCTAAAAAAAGTAACATACATGACATGTAAGCATTCACTTAATCCTCAGCAGTATAGTCTAGGCATATTTTATCAATCCACATACAATTCTTAAAGGGAAAAGGATTGGACTCACAGTACTCATGAAAGAAACAGAAAAGGAAGTTATGCACTTACCATAACGTTCCATATGAGTTGTTCATCTCACCTTCATTCTTTACTGATGAGTTCGGAGCCAATCCCTCGGCTCCGAGTTGGCCAACTGCAAAGCTCGAGGTCTTAATAGTGGTTCAATAGTGGTTAAGGAGCGTGCTTCAAATAGCTCGAGGCCAAGTCCTTATCCCATTATGGACCTACAGTTACCTCAGAACTTGTTTGCTGCGTATAACAATACCATATGTCATTCTATCACTCCCAAGAGAAGGTATAGAAGGACTGAGCAACCAAGATGGATTCAGCATCTCGGTCATCTAAAAGCCCAGGAGGGGGTAGGAGGGAGGGACGGAAGAATGAAGGCGAGATGAACAACTCACATGGAACGTTATGGTAAGTACATAACTTCTTTATGTGAAGTCGTTCTATCTCGCCGTTCATTTTTTACTGATGGGTAGCGTTCCAAGCACCATCAACCTCCGGTGGCTCATGGGAGCATATTTCCCAGGACCGTGGATCCAAAGGAGGCCCTGTCAACTTTGCAATGAGTGATAAAGGTATGAGGTTTTGACCAAGTGGCTGCTGCGCAAATGTTATCAATAGGAAGTCTGGAAGAAAAGGCAGAGGATGTAGAAACTGCTCTGATTGAGTGATCCTGAATTTTATGCTGTAAGGGCATATTGGCAGTTGAATAAGCAAAGGTGATACAATCAGATAACCATATAGACAGAGTTGTTTTAGCCACTGGACTACCCTTCCTGGAGTCTGAAAATGAAACAAAAAAGCTGGGCTGATTTCCTGAAATCTTTTGTTCTATCCAAATAAAATCTGAGCTGTCTGTGAACAACAAGTGTGTGCAGCATGTACTCTAAATTCTTTGAATGGTTGGGGAAGAAAACAGGCAAATCAATAATTTGGTTGAGATTAGTTTCAATGCAAACTTTAGGTAAGAAAGAGGGGTTTGTTCAAAGTGAGACCCTGTCAGCATGGAATATCAAACACACCAAAAAGCTATAAGAGCTTTATAAAAACTACCTAAAATTACCTAAATATCAATATAAGTAAGAAAAATATGAAAAAACAGTTTTACTGGTCCGAGCTAATGCAGAACGTCCAATCTGTTGCAGCGGCAAACTAGATCTGGGGTAACTCTAGGTGCATTATGGGATAGGGACTTGGCCTTGAGCTATTTGAAGACCTCGAGCTTTGCAATTGGCTGACCTGGAGCCGAGAGATTGGCTCCGGACCCATCAGTAAAGAATGAACGGCGAGGTAGAACAACTTCACACTGGTTAATAACACGTAGAAAAACTGGATGTCTAAGGTGTGAATGGCACTAAGGACTAACCAGTATAAGTATATATATTTTAAGCATGTGTACCACTTTATGCATGAATTTATGATGCAAAGGAACAAACAATGAGAACAAATATACACCTTCTGTAGTCCACAGCAATAATTTTGAAAATGCTAAAATAAAAGGAATCTAAAACTGGCTGCAAATTTCTGACAAGAAGTACTATTTTGTACAACTGCAACTAGAATAAAAAAAAAAAAAACACAGATCTTTACATCTGGGCTGTAGTTCAAATGCATGTCGGTAACTATTCAAGGTTTGCTCAGATCTATACAAATGTCCATGTGTGGTAAAAGTTTCAGCAATAAGCTGTTGCTCTTAAAACTACCACATCCCCACACTGCCACAGGCATGGGGAGGTTCAATACATTTTCTAATTAGGGCCACTGTCTGCTGTTACCAATCCAGGTGCATCCACTCTCCTTAATCCAAGCTCAACAGAAATAGAAAAAAGAATATCTGCAGTCCGGATAAGTGATGACCAGGTGGAAACTTCTGCCCTTGTACATTTAAATATCACATGCTGCGAAGTGTCATCTGAGGTTAATTCCATGAAGCCAGACATAAGGGCTCACATTTCAGCTTAAGCGCAATTCCGCCTGCTAGTCAACCACGTAGATAAACAGAGGAGAGCAGCAAACACAGCTTTACACTATAGCAGCCAGCATGACAGGCTTTAGTGAATTAGTTAATAAACCTGCCAATTCCAAACACAAAAAATCCTATCAACTTTTGTTTGTCAATTCATTGCCACATACTTCCTATACAACTCTGTTTTGCATCTGTATAATTCAGGTATAACTGTTGAACCTGGTCATTATTCCATGCTTTGATATGCATCTAACTTTCCACTACATTTCCTTTATTTAATGTGTCATACAAAAATAAGGCATTGTTTTGCACATGATATATTATGACCATTGATTGGTCTTACCCAAATGTGATGTAACCGCCTCAAATGGTGCTGTAATATCAGACACTGTAAAGCCTTTACCCTGGATCGTAGCTATAAAGGGTCCATGGACCACTCTAACTTCCCACATAAACACAAACCAATTTGATGGCTGGAGAGAGAGAAGAAAGTTGTTAAAGCAGCTACTGTTTCTGACTGGCACTGGTGTGTCCTCCCTTAAAAAGCCTGTAATATATATATTTTTATGTATGTAATCATCATCATCATCAACCTCCCATTTTCTATATGGGGTCAGGGTGTCCTGTAAACTGTTGCCATTTCTGTCTTTTCAATGCCACTCTCCTACCTTCTTTGACACTCATGCCCGACTGTTGCAGATCTTCTCTCACACAATCCATCCACCTCTTGGCTGGACTCCCTCTTCCTCTTGCCTTCTTCCTACCTGTCCCAAATATTCTTCACCAGACTGTCTTTTCTGCACATGTGCCCAAACTGCCATAGTCTGTTCTCTTTGACATTTTCAGCAATTGGAGCTATCTGGCTTCTTCTCTTACATCCTCATTTATTAGTTTGTCTCACAATGTGCTTCCTACCACTGGTCTCAGGCACTTCAGCTCCATCATCTCTAGCTTCCGAAACTGCTCTACCTTTACTGCCCAGGTTTCTGTACCATACAGTAGTACTGTTTGCATCACTGTTTTGTATACCTTACTTTTCGGCTTCTTTGGGATTCTTTTGTCATAGACTACCCCTGACACTCTGTGCCATTTGGCTGCAGCCCCTCTGATTCTAGCCTTGATTTCCTCATTTGGATTTCCCTTCTCCTCAACCACCTCTCCCAGATACCTGAAACTGTTAACTTGTTCCACTCTCTCCCTTCTATAGCCACTCTCATCTTCTTTTGATTCTCCCATTTGCTGCCATTACAGCTGTCTCGTCTGTACTCAGCTTCATCCCATGTACCTTCAGTTTCTTGCTCAGTGTGTGTCTGCAATGTCACATCATTTATATGTCCCCTCCAACTTGTTTGCTGATGTAGTCCATCACCAACATTAACAGCAGTGGACTTAGAGGTGAACCCTAATGTACACCCACTCCCACTGGGAACCCATCTGTGAGACTGGACACTGTTCGTACTCAAGTCACTGGGTCACTGTACATAGCCTACACTAATTCTAGCAATGTTTCTTGGACTTGAGATCGCCACAGGACTGCCCAAATCAGCTTTCTGGGAACCTTGTGAAATGCTTTACAAAGGTCTAGAAATGCCCTGTTAGACTCTTTTCACATCTCTAGTATCTTCTCAAATATCTGTTTCACAGCAAATATTGGGTCAGTTGTGCTATATCATGATCTGAATCTGAACTACTCATTTCATGTCTTACTTTCTACTACCTGCACATTTCTCCTGAACTTCCATGTAGTGTGATAGGACCAAGAAACCAAACTACAAAACCAGGAAACTCTTGCAGAGCCAAAAGGAGAAGCCACACCACAAACTACTCCAGTTCCATTAAAATAAAAAAGATAATCCAGAATGAAACACCACAGCAGTTAATTCTAAATAGAACCACCACGGCAGTTTATTAAGATCAATTAAAAGTTACTAAGCGCTTTTGTCCTCATTAAATGACAGGACTTCATCACAGTAACAAAGTAATTCAACGTTCCATTTTTAGACTAAAAAGCCCACGAAAGTCAGAGAATTGCCAACGGGCTAACCTTCTTTAAGGTATAGCACATTCAATATAAAAAATAAATAAATAAATTTAAACTTAATCAACAACCTCTGTTATTTAAAAAATAAAACACTGTGCTTAAAAAATCCAGTAATGCAAATTGTGTCAACTTAGTTAAAATCAATAAATACCAAGTTCATTTCCACTGTACTATAAAAAACAACATGGATGTTTTTCACAGCAAAACTAAACTTAAACCAAAGAATAATTGAAAGGATTAATAGTTGAAAACCTTAAGCTTTAAAAAACATGAGAGGGAGACTCCTTCATTCAAACCACACGGGCCAGTGGCATTTATTTTTGTCACTCAGATTCTTTGCATTCCAGGTTTAGTTTCTAGTGCTCCCCCTTGGAATCTACATCGACATCTATGACAAAAAAATGGAAGGAGTGTCCCTAGCTACTACAAATGTGATTCCATAAAATATTTCTCAACTCAGTTTTCTTAGTGTCCCTTAAATGTTTATAAATTCTATCTTTATTGCCCTCTCCATTTTACCGATGTAAAAACAAGGGCACTGTAAATATAAAGCAATATAAACAACTTTCTCAGTCTTGCAGTCAGACACAGATCCAGCAGAAGGTGACATAGACAGTTGCCTAGGGCCCCATGGTCGTGAAGGGGCCCACTCTGGCCAAGAGGCATAAAAAAGAAGTTATGTACTCACCATAACGTTACATCTGAGTAGTTATACTTCATTTTTCTGCAACCCGTGGGTATTCAGAGCCGAGCCGACAACTTATTTTCTAGCATCTGCTCCAAGCTCCTCCCCCTACCCATAATACACCACCATCTCCTATCTTCCCTCAGATCGAGTTTGCTGCAACTATACACTTTAGCAACTCAACTAAATAAACCTAACATGTTTATTCACATGCAAAGGTCAGGGGGATGGATGGTGGGAAGGTTGCAGAAAAATGAAGTATAACTACTCAGATGAAATGTTATGGTGAGTACATAACTTCTTTATCTGAAGTAGTTAACTTTATTTTATCTGCAACCTTTGAGACAGAGTCCCCAGCTACTCAACAAATCCTGGGAGGCGTTCAAGGAAGGATATTCCTGAGCACCGCAGAGCCAAAGGATGCTCTTCCTCTGGAAATCAGATCTAATTTGTAATGGGAGATGAAAGTATGTGAATTTGCCCAAGTTGCTGCTGCACAAATGTCATCCAAAGGAACCTTAGACCAAAAAGCAGCGGAAGTCGCCATGGACCTAGTAGAGAGAGCTTTAATCAGACCAGGAGGAGATAAACCCTTGGCTTTGTAAACATGTAGAATGCAAAGAGTGATCAATCTGGCTAAAGAAACCTTGGAAATGGCCTTTCCCAAACGAGGTTTAGAAAATGAGACAAACAATTGATCGGCCTTAAGGAAGGATTGTGCTCCATGAAGGTAGAACCGAAGTTGTCTACGAACATCTAACAAATGAAGTTTGTATTCACCTTTGTTCTGAAAATTTGGAAAGAAAAACAGGTAGATTAATTGTTTGGTTTATGTTTGATTGAGATGCCACTTTGGGTAAAAAGGAAGGATTTGTATGGAGAGAGATCCTGTCCTTATAGAAGACCAAATAAGGAGGCATGGTAGACAAAGCCTGCAGCTCAGAGACCCTCCTAGCCGACATGATAGCCACTAGGAAGGCTGTCTTCCAAGATAAAAACTTTAAATCTACTGATGCAGCAGGCTCAAAAGGAGGAGTTACTAATGACTGGAGAACCAAAGTGAGGTCCAAAGGAGGAACTGAATCCTTGATGGAAGGACGCAGAAGAAAAAAGTGCCTTTTAGAAAGGCTTTACATAGCCTAGAAGAGGCCAGGCCAATCTTATTTTCACTGGCATGAAAATTAGAAATGGCTGCCAGCTGTACTTTCACCGTGCAGGAACTAGCTCTTTGCTGAAAAATGCTAGTCAAGAAATTCAACACTGCTGGAACAGGGGCTGTAAAAGGATCCAGGTTTCTCTGAGATGCCCACATAGAGAAACATTTCCATTTACTGCAATAGACTTTCCTAGTGGAATCTTTAAGAGAAGCCAATAGTATAGATTTTACAGGGGATGAAAGACCGGGAGTCCTGGCAATCAAGGGAACTGGAGCAGCCAAACTGTCAGCTTGAGACTGTCCAGACTGGGAGGGTAGGCACCAGAAGGATGAAAGATTATTTCTGAGCATGGATCCAGAATCCACGGAGGCACTAGAGGATGAGACCAAAGGAAGGGGAACCAAACTTGATGAGGCCAGAATGGGACAATGAGGATCACTTTGCACCCCAGTCGGCAAGCTTTCTGAAGGAACTTCGGAATGAGTGGTAATGGTGGGTAAGCATACAGTAGCCCGGGTGGCCAAACATGGACTAGAGCATCTCTGGGGGCATCCACTGGTGAGGGAATCAGAGTGAAGAACTCGCTGCATGTTGCGTTGGAAGGAGATGCGAAGAGACAGCAGCAAGGCTAGCCCCGTGCAAGGAATATCTCCTCCGCTACTGACCGTTTCTGAGACCACTCGTACGGCACCAGAATAGCTCGACTCAATCTGTCCGCTAAAATGTTGGAGCGTCCCGGGATGTTCGTTGCGATCAGAAACCGACCAGTGGAAATCGCCCACTCCCACACTCTCATGGACTCGTGACACAGGGGATAAGATCTGGTTCCCCCCCTGCTTGTTGATATACCAGACAACCGACATGTTGTTTGACTGAATTGCAATCGTACCCAGAGGAAAGACACTGTGGAAGGCTTTCAACGCTAAAAGCACTGCCCGCATCTCCAGAACATTTATGTGCAACTTGGTCTCTATCTGGGACCACGTGCCTTGGACCATCCTTCCTGAACAGTGTCCCCCCCCGACCCGAGTTGGGACGTGTCCATGGTCACTGTGGCTTGGGCTGGAGATGACACAAAAAGGTGTCCCGCTGCAACATCAGCTGAGTGGAGCCACCAAAGAAGAGACAACCTGCAGGTGTGACTGATCCTTATCGGAAATTCCACGGGCAGGTCTAGCCATGACAATTAGACAGCTAGAGTCCATTGAAGGACCTGCATGTGAAGGCGTGCACAAGGGAGAATAGAGAATGTGGCAGCTATGGAGCCCAGGGCCCAGAGAACATTGCTCGCCTTTGGAAATTTGAGGTCCACGATTAGAGCGATGTGGTACCTGAGGTGCAAGATCCTGTCTGGCATTAAGAAGACTTTTATCTGCAAAGTGTCTAGCACTGCCCCGATAAAATCTAGAACTTGTACTGGTTGCAAAAGGGATTTGTGAACATTGACTGTAATCCCCAACCGATCTGCCAAGAGAAGACACTTGTTGGATGCAGCGATGAGCCAGTAGTCAAGGTAAGGAAATACCTGAATTCCTTGAAGCCTCAGGTGAGCTGCTACTACTGCCATTACCTTGGTAAACACCCTGGGGGCTGTGGTGAGACCAAAGGGTAGAGCTCTGAACTGGAAGTGACTGGCTCCAAGCCAGAAGCGAAGAAACCTCCTGGTGCTTCTGTGGATCTTGATATGGTAGTAAGCATCCTGGAGGTTTAACGAGTACATCCAGTCGCACTCTCGGAGATAAGGTAGAATGGACTGTAGGGTGACCATCCAGAACTTTTGTTTGGCGACAGACAGGCTCAAGGTTGACAGGTCCAAAATGGGCCCGAGGTCCCCCGTCTTTTTTGGCACTAAAAAGAACCTGGAGTAAACACCTAATCCGGACTGGTCGAGGGGGACCGGTTTGATGGCTCGTTTGTGAAGCAGCTTTGAAACCTCTAAAGCTGCGGCCTCCTTGTGAGTGGGTGGGACATCCGGGAGACGTCTTGTAGCACTTGGCGGGGCAACAAATGGGATAGTGCAGCCTCTGGATATTATTTGTAGCACCCAACGATCTGCAGTTATGGACAACAATGCCGCTGGGTGCAAGGACAATCTCCCCCCGACTGCCTCCAGAGTAGGACAGTCGGGCAACCCCTCCGGGCTGCTGCGTGGGCCTGTCACAAAAAGGTTCCCTAGACCCGAAATTCCTGGGACCCCCCCCCCCCTACCTCTGGGTTGGCATCGATCCTGTCCCCTTCTGCCTCTGGGGGTTGTCCTGGAACTCCCGGGAAAACTGAGATTCCCAGAACCACATCTTCTTTTGCCCTCTTTGGTTCCTAGAAAAGGACCGCTGAGGGTTAGAGAAGTGGATCCCAATGGCAGACAAAGTCTTCCTGTCTTTTTCGCTCTGGGCAAGAGTGTCACATACTGTCTTCCCGAAAAGGGAGGAACCATCGTAGGGAGCATTAGTAAATGACGTCTTGAAAGGGTCCGCAAACTGACATAACCTGAGCCAGCATGTCGCCTCATGGCTATGCCTGTCCCAGCCGCCCTAGCTGTGACTTCCGTGGCATGGGAAAGGAGGCGCACTGACATGTTTGATACCGACTTCAGAGTCGACATTTTCACAGAGAACAGTTGTTTGTCCTGCTGTGATAAAGACTCTGGGGAAGACTAAGCGAATTCTGAGACAAGGTCTCGCTGCAGCCATATAACATGTGCCAAATAGTTCAGTGCACGAATGGAAAAGGTTGCTGACCAACAAAACGCGCTTTCCAAACCTAGCCACCGACCGACCTGGACTCCTTGTCTGGAGGGTGGACTGAGGAACTCTCTTGCGGCAGTTCCTTCTGCGACCACCATAGCGTCAGCGGGGGCTCCTTTAGACCAAGGTTGACTGTCGGTGGGAGGGGAAAGAATCTTGTCAAGGAGTTAAGGGATGGGTTCTACGATGTCATGCTCCTTCCATGCTCGTGTGGTGATAAGGTCCACCAAGGGGTCCACTGGCGGGGACACCCAGGGTGTAGATGGGCCCATGCCAAAAGCCTCCAGGAACATGGACTCATCCATAGAAGGTTTTGGGGATGACCAACCTCCCCTCTGGCGGAGTATCTCCATGATGTCTCCGAAGGAGACATCTTCGGGAGGTGACCTGGGGGAACCTTTGCCTTCATCTAAGTCCGTGTCCGTGGTGAGGGACTCAGGGGAGTCCAAGTGCCTCCTTTTGCACTTGCGCTTACGGGGGCCCTCTTCAGTGGGACTCTCTGAAGAGGACTCGTGAGCCGCAGGGGGTTCCTCAAGGGGAATGACCTGTGGCTCCTCTGGCACAGGCTGTCCCTGAGACAGGATGAAGGGAGTCGTCGCCAAATCCAGTGGAGTCTGGGTGGAATCCAAGGAGATGGGCTGAGGTCTCAATCCCTGGGAGAGAACCCTCTCCACCACTTCAAATGCCAAAGGAGAGCGCACCTCCTTGACACCTATAGCAAGGAAGAAGCTCTCCCCGGGTCCGAAGCGGGGATTGGAGCCAAAGCGAGGATAGCCTGAGCTCCAAGAGAATGGTTGGATCCGAAAAGGTCAGAGCAGAAGATGGATCAATTCCCTCGGGTCCGATTCCCTGTCCGCGGCTCCAAGAGTCGCTCGGATCCAAGCTAGCCGGATTCGAGGAACTCAAGGTAACAGCTGGAGTTGAGGTTGGAGGAACCGTCGACGCCAAGCTACCAGCTCCAAAGAGTCTTGTATCCAAAAACCCCAAAGCAGCCACACGGATCGGGGAAGGAGAAATTGGACAGAAGAATGGCAAGGAGGTCCCCCCTCCAGAGGGAGAGGGGCCTGGCAAGACTTCCATCTGTAAAAACATATAGTACAAACAAGCAAAACTTCTAAATCCAACAAGAATGACAAGCAAAAGAAAGAATACTCCGTTTATTGGATTATATATCCATATTTTATATATATATATATGTATATATATATATATATATATATATATATATATATATATATATATATATATGTATATATATATATATATTTTTTTTAAAATAGTCTACAAATTGTTTAATATTTGTTTAAATATTGTTGTATAATTTGGTTATTTTTACCAAGTTTTGATAATAGCAAGTTAGAATATATATTTTTTATAATGTTCTATTTTACTATGTAACAGATAGAGCTGTATTGTATAGTAGTGTTTAGACAGTACGTTTTTCAGGGATAAGTAATATGCCTTTAATGCTTTAAATGATGCATCAGCTGACTATGAGCTTCTAGTATTTAAATGGTACTTTAACATCTGTTCCCTATCTGATGAAGTTCGTATATGCTACGTACGAAAAGCACTTCAGTGTAATACAATAAACGGAGTATTCTTTCTTTTGCATGTCATTCTTGTTGGATTTAGAAGACTTCCATCTGTATTTGGGTCTGAATGAATCTCCGCATCATCCTGTCCATGACCAAGTCCGATAGTCTCCGAGTCGATCGCACAGAGGCGACCGACTCGGATCTGGCTGGTCTGCGAAGCAAGGGTGAGGAAGGCCTCAGACCAAAAGATTCCATCGGCTCCGGTGAGAAACAGGGTGAGCGGAGCCTAGGAGAAGCTGGCCTCAAAGTCTTGGATGGTGGACTAGGGAAGGGTTCCCTATCCGGAGATCTCTTACAAGGCCTATCCCTCTTCCTCTCTGTCTTCCTTGCGTCTTTCTCTGTCCTTTTCTTTTTCTCTCTCTTTTGCTTTTTCTTTTTCCTCCCCCACACCAGCAAGAGCAGGAGTTTGAGTCCCTGTCTGAGTGGGTGGTTGGGTGGCAGTACCAGAGACCGAGGCCATGGCAGAATCCAGCATAGAGGCAGGGAGAAGACCCTTGGCAACCAATTTGGCCTTCCTATCCCTGAGGGCCCTCGGGTTGAAGCCTGCACAAATTGTACAATGAATGGATAAATGGGGCACTCCCAAACAGATTACACACAGCGTGTGACCATCAGCCGGTGAGAGCTTATGGCCACACTCTGCATTTTTTGGAAACTGACTTAGGCTGATCAGCCATACCCTAAAACTAAACGCCACTCTCTAAAGAGGAAACACAACACACTAACATTCAGTGAAGGGAAGTGGGCCTAGAAACTACTCTTAATAAGAAAACCTTTTTTTTTTTTTTGCTAGAACCGACGAACAGCGTACACCAAAAGGGGGAGGGAGGGAAAACTAACAACCACTTTCACACAGAATATAGAATAAACACACTTACAATCCCTGAAGCTCAGAGCAAAGGAGACCACGATGCTCACTATGGCGAGGCAAACAAGATCTGAGGGAAGATAGGAGATGGTGGTGTATTATGGGTAGGGGGAGGAGCTCAGAGCTTGGAGCAGATGCTAGAAAATATGTTGCAGACTCTGATCAGATATGGAACTGAATACCCACAGGTTGCAGATAAAATTAAGTTAACTACTTCAGATCATGTATTTTAAGAATATATATTTAAAAAAAAATTCTTACACCATCCTCTCCTTTAAGGAGAACCATATCAGCGCCACATGCACACTAAAGCGGATGTACAAAAAATTTAAACTTAGCTGTTCCATTAAGAGAAAAGGTAAGAGTGTGTGTATGTGTGTGTGTCTGTGTGTGTACGTGTGTGTGTGTGTGTAAGTACTTCAAACTACAGAGAAAGTGTGTGCATGTATGTATGTGTATGTGAGTGTATGTAATTTAAACTAGCCATTCCATTTCTGATAAGATAGAGAGAGAGAGAGAGTGTGGGTGTATATATACATATGTATGCATGTATATAATTTAAACTAGCCATTCTGTTTGTATGAGAGAGAGAGAGAGTGTGTGTGTGTGTAATTTAAAATAGCCGTTGCATTTCTTTATGAGAAAGAAAGTGTGTGCGCATGGGTGTATGTAATTTAAATTAGCCATTCTGTTTGTATGAGGGATAAGAAGAAGTTCCATGTTAGCTGTCTTCATCTCACCGTCTTTCTAGCTGTTTGGGATCGGAGCCGATCCTCGGCTCCGACTCGGCCATCTTCAATAGCTCGAGAGCTTTTTACTGGCTCGAGGCTAGCCCTTATCCCATGATACCTAACAATAGCTACCCAGATCTCGTTTGAAATAGCTAATCCAGACATAATAAGAGAGAAACCAGTTATCAAAAACCTGGTTGTTCCATGCATTCTAATATCTAGAATAGGTTAGGAAGACCTGGCCAGAAGAATAACAATAAAAGAATACTCAGCCAGTGAAAAAAAAAGGGACTCCTCTCAATCCACTTGGACAGGGGACGGAGGGAGGGACGCAAGAAAGAAGGCAAGATGAAGACAACTAACATGAAACGTTATGGTAGGTACATAACTTCTTAATGTTAAGTTGTCTATCTCGCCTTCATTCTTGCTGTTTGGGACAGCGTCCCCAACACCTAACACCCTGGGTGGCTCAGTGGAACAGACTCTTCAAAACAGTGGAACCAAAGTCAGCTCTGCTCCGGGAGACCATATCGACCTTGTAATGAGAAATAAAGGTATGAGGGTTTGCCCATGTGGCAGCTCCACAGATGGAATCCATGGGCAACCTAGACCGAAAGGCTACGGAGGTGGCTAACGCCCTAGTAGAATGACCTTTCGGTTTAATTGGTAACTCTTTGTTCCTTAACTGATAAATAAAAGTAATAGTGTGGGACAACCATCTGGATAAGGTCACCTTGGAAACTGGGAGACCTTGTTTGTTTAAGGCATAAGAAAGGAATAATTGGTCTGACTTTCTTATTTCTTTAGTTCTGTGCAAGTAAAAACGCAATTGTCTATGAACGTCCAATTTGTGAAGTTTGTACTCCACCTTGTTGCTATGATTTGGGAAGAACACAGGGAGATCTATAGATTGGTTTAAATTATTTTCTGAGCAGAGTTTAGGAAGAAATGAAGGATTAAGTCCTCAGAGCAACTCTGTCTTTGTGAAACACCAGGTAGGGAGGACGAACACGTAGTGCCTGAAGTTCTGAGACATGCCTAGTTGAAATGATAGCTACCAGAAAGAGTGTCTTCCAAGACAGAAACTTGATGGAGCAGGATGCTGCTGGTTCAAAAGGGGGCAGAATTAAGGACGTTAGGACTAAATTAAGGTCCTAAGGAGGAGGGGGATCTCTCACTGGAGGTCTAAGAAGAGATGTCCCTCTCAAAAAAGCTTTACAGAGCTTATGAGACATAATGTTAGAATTTGACAAACCAATATGAAAATGAAAAATGGCCGCTAATTGTACCCTAATCGTAGTGGAAGCAGTCCCGGAGTGAAACAGTTGTGCTAGGAATTCCAGAATTTCGTGGACTGGGGCTGAGAAGGGATCCACATTCCTAGACTCTGCCCAACAAGAAAAGCATTTCCATTTGCTAGCATAAGGTTTTCTCGTCGTCGACTTATGAGAGGAGACGATAATCTCACTGACTGCAGGGGAAATGCTGAGAAGCCTGGCTAAGGTTGGAAGTGGAGCAACCAAGCTGTGAGCTGGAGAATTTGGAGGGATTGATGCAACCCGCCTGACTGATGACTCAGATCATCTGGAATTGGGTCCAGAGCTGATAGAGAAGGTAATGGTGCAGGAACGGGAACCACATCTGTCGAGGCCAGTAGGGGGCAATGAGGATCATTTTGCAACCCAATGATTTTGCTTTCTGTATGAGTTTCGGTATCAGGGGAAATGGAGGAAAGGCATAAAGAAGTCCCTGAGGCCAATCGTGGACTAGAGCATCTCTGGGTATGTGACCTGGAAGCGGAAGAAGGGAGAAGTAGTTGCTGCATTTGCTGATGAAGGGAGTGGCACAAAGATCGCAGCAAGGCTGTCCCCATTTGCGGAAAATAAGATCCGCAACTTCCTGATTCAGAGACCACTCGTGAGGCATGAGGATAGCTCTGCTGAGCCTGTCCACTATGACGTTGGATCTCCCAGGGATGTGTGTCGCAATCAGAAAACGTTGGGAGGAAATCGCCCACTGCCAAAGTCTGAGTGCTTCTCGACACAGGGGGTAGGATCTGGTTCCGCCCTGCTTGTTGATGTACCACACCACTGACATGTTGTCTGCTTGAATTGCAATGGTCCCGGAAGGAAGAGAGTCTTGAAGAGCTTGCAACGCTAGGAGCACGGCTTTCATTTCTAGGACATTTATGTGCAGATGGTACTCATGAGGTTGCCAAGTGCCTTGGACTGTCCTGCCCAGACAATGCCCCCCCACCCTATCAGGGCGGCGTCTGTCGTCACTGTGGCTACAGGAGGGGGTTGTATGAAAGGTCTGCCCTGAGTAACTAGTGGGGAGACCATCCACCAAGAAAGGTGTCTTTTGCATGCCTTCATGATCAGGATCATGTGAGACATGGGTAGCTCTTGGAAAGACCACTGCGTGAAAAGAAGCCACTGAAGAATTCTCATGTGGAAATGCGCTAGTGGGATTAGAAGAATGGCAGCTGCCATGGAGCCCAGAGTTTGAAGGACATCCCTGACTTGGATCATTTTGCTCTGCATTAGAATTTGCACTTGTTGACGAATTGTGGACACTCTTTCTAGTAGTAACCTTGCGAACATATCCCTTGTGTTTAAGTCTGCTCCTATGTAAGTGATAGATTGACAGGGCAACAAGGCAGATTTTTCAAAATTTATTGTAATGCCTAGCTGGGTGCAGGATGTGATTGTACAATCCCGAGCTTGTAGGAGTTGATGCCTGGTGGTAGCAGTGAGGAGCCAGTCATCTAGATATGGAAACACCTGGAATCCTTGACATCTCAGGTGAGCCGTGACCACTGCCATAGGTGAACACCCTGTGTTCACTGTGGTGAGACCAAAGGGGAGAGCTCTGAACTGGTAATGACTGGCCCCCACCCGGAAGCGAAGAAATCCCCTGGAAAGTCTGTCCATCTTGATATGGTAGTATGCGTCCTGAAGATTTATCGAGCACATCCAATTGTCCTGACCCAGGAAGGGTAGAATGGACTGTAGGCATGACCATCCAAAACTTTGTTCTTTGTACAGACTTGTTTAGTCTGCTGAGAGTCTCCAGTCCCGTCTTTTTTGGTACCAAAAAGAACCTTGAGTAAGTTCCGGATCCGTGCTGGTCTGCGGGGACTTCCTGGATGGCTCTTTTTTCTAGCAGTTTTGAAACTTCTATTACTGCTTGCTCCTTCAGATTGGGTGGAACATCTGGAAGGATTTTCTTTGACTGTAAGGGGGGTTGATGGAATGGAATTTTTAACCTCCGGATATAATGGACCGTACCCATCTGTCTTTTGTTAAATTTTGCCAGGCTTTTGGGTACAGTGAAAGTCTTCCCCCGACTGCCTCCAGAGGCGAGCAGCCAGGCAACCCTTCAGGGATGCTGGAAGGGCTTATCAGAGAAAGATTCTCTGTTGCCCTGGTTCTGCGGAGCCCCTCTGCCACGAGGGCGGCATCTATTATTATTGTTTCCCCCTCTGCCTCTGGAGGAAAAATCACTACGTGTGTCAGGCAAGGCTCCCTGAGATTTACAGAACCACATCTTCCCACTCTTCTGACCCTTGGGATAAGGTCTAGAGGGAGTGGAAAAACGGACTCCCACGGCAGAGAGAGTCTTGCCTTCTTGCTCACACCTAGTCGTGTCTTTCACCTGTGGCCCAAAGACAAAGAAGCCATCAAAGGGGGGTATTGGTGAAGGACGCTCAAAAGGGTTCCGCAAAGTTACACAGCCGCATCCACGCATGCCTCCTAAGGGCTACACCTGTGCCCGCGGCTCTACTCGCTCCATCGGCTGCATAGGAAATGAGCCTCATGGAGGGGTTAACTACAGAATTAAGCTGGGAAGCTACTTTGGCTTGTGCTCCCTCAGCTGTAGGATCCTGAAGGGTATCTCCAAGCTCTTTAAGGAGATCCCTTTGAAGTCGAGTAAAATCACATAGATAGTTCAGTGACCTCATGGAGAAGGCCGCTGAAGCAAACATTCGCTTTCCATACCTGTCCATCATCCTAGACTCCGTTAGGGGGATGAACAGATGAAGAGGACTCCACTAACTCTTTTTTGGTGGCTGCTGCTACCACCATGGCATCAACGGGCACACCTTTAGAAAGGAATTGCTTATCCTGGGGAGCTGTAATAAATTTACTAGGTCTCCTCGGAGTTGGTTCCACTGTGTTTGGAGCTGACCAAGCCTTTTGAGCCACTACTGACATAAGTGGGTTGAAAGGCGGAGAAACCCAGGAGGTGGTAGGTCGGGAACCGAAAGCATCCAGGAATACAGACTCATCCTCGGTAGGAGATAGAGGATTTCAGTTCCCCCTCTGCCAAAGCATTTCCAGAATGTCCGAGAAGGAAACATCTTCAGAAGGGGATCTCGGGGACCCTTCCGATTCATCTAAGTCTGCATCAGAAGTGAAAGACTCAGGGGAGTCAATGTGCTTCCTCTTGCACTTCTCCGAGGGGGCTACTCTGAGTGATCAGGGGAGGCCTTGGAAGAAGAGGAAACACCCAATGGGGTGTCCTGGAGCATCTGTTCCCTATGCTTGGGGTCTGGAGGAGGAGCAGAGGTTGGCACAGGCACTATGGGGGATAGAGCCGGTGGGACTGGTAGTGGAGCTGACTCAGGGGACATCACACTCCGCATGACCTCAAAGGCATCACTGCCACAAGGCAGAGAAAGTGCCAGTTCCAAAGAAATAGGAATCTTTCTCCACGCCAAGGGGAACGGCTCCGAGGCCGATGTTGGAGCCGAGCTCACCTGCGCCGATTCTCCGAGAGGGAGAACGGGGTCGGACAAGGGTCCAATGCCACTCGCCCCCTCAGAGCCGACGAGGGAGCCCCGGTGCCCAGATCCCTCGATGGAAGGTACCATCAAGGTAATCGGAGCTGACGTCGGAACCAAAGGAGATATGGTTATCAGAGCAGATGGTTCCACTACTCGAACCCCAACGAACTCCGGCTCCGAGCTCAATGGAGTCGGTGGAGGAACAGAAAGGGAGGTGGATGGAGCCGATACCTGTTGAGGAGGGCTACACAACATTTTATCTAGTGCCTGTGATTTTTGCAACCTACTCACTTCTCTCACCATATCATGATCAGACAGCCTAGAGGATCGAGAGGAGTGTGAAGAACGGTGGCTACGTTCACTTTGCAATAACGGAGAGCCAGGAGCCGAATGAACTGACTCTAACGAGAGGGACCTCAGCCTTTTATGGCACCGAGACAGCTCCGAAACATCCGATGGAGCCGACGGAGGGGTTGTTTTGTCGGTGCCAGCCGGAACCGACATACTCTGTAAATCCTGTACCGGGATCGGCTCCAAGGGTGGAGCCGATGGTTTAGAGGATTTTGAAGATTTCAGTGGCTGTGAACTCTTTGCCAGTGAATCCTGAGGTTTTAATAGACCCCTAAGGATCAATTTGTTCTTCCGTTCTTGCAGGACTCTTGGACTAAAAGCATGACAGATAGAACAAAAGTCCTGCAGGTGAACAGCGCCCAAACAATAAACGCAGCTAGTGTGCCCGTCTGTCAGAGACATTTTCTGACAGCAGGAGTCACACTTTTTAAATCCAGATACCTTAGCTTCTTTAGACATATCAACCACAAAAAACTAAGTACCAGAAGAGAAACACAGATAGAAAGAATTTCTACTCTACTCTACTATGTAAAATATATAAAACAAACTGTCTTTTTTTTTTTTAAAGATAGCAGAAAAGGAGAGCCTCTAAGTTAAACGGCTTCCTTGGGGAAGGAGTGGGGGAGGGGAGAACTCTCTAACTTAAATGAGTTCTACTAAAAGGGACTAAAAAGGTACTCAACAACAACTCCAGTAATTAAAACTAAGAAAAGGTAATTATCAAATAGTTTTAAGAAGTATAAGGATATATTTCTACACAAAAACTTTAAAAATCTGAAAATACAAGCCTGAGCCAGAAAACGACACATCTCGCAGCTGAAGCGGCAAACGAGATCTGGGTAGCTATCGCTAGGCATCATGGGATAAGGGGTAGCCTTGAGCCAGTAAACAGCTCTCGAGCTATTGAAGATGGACGAGTCGGAGCAGAGGATCGGTTCCGATCCCAAACAGCAAGAACAAAGGCAAGATAGACAACTTAACATAGTATGTTGTGCCTTGCTGTACGAGAGACAAGGTGTGTGTGTGTGTGTGTGTGTGTGTGTGTGTGTGTGTGTGTGTTAAATTTAAATTAGACATTCGTTGCTGTGTGAGACAGAAGCTGTGTGTGTTGCTGTGTGAGAGAGTAGGTGTGTGTGTTTTTAACATACCTCTCAACTGTCCAAATTTAGTCTCATAGTTCCGGTCTGTTTCTCATAAAATTTGTGGTTTTCTGGCAATTCACGGAGGACTGAAGTTACTAAATAATGACGTATATATGAGTTTCAGACTTCACAGCATTCAGAAAATGCATGCCAACACAAATCCTGTTATTCTAGAAAATTTCTAAGTTAAAAAGAGCAATACTTAAAATCTATCCCTATTTTCAGGCAACTGTATCTCCACTATTTTAGGCTCTGCACAGATTTCTTGCACTGAGAGGTTGAGAGGTATGCATGCGTCTCAGCTGTCCAGATATTTACCTCATAAAAATCTGTGGTTTTAAAACAAATTACTGAAGAGTGAAATAATCTCATACATTTGAGTTTCAGACATCATTCCCTTCAGAAAATGCATACCAAGACAAATCCTGTTATTCTAGCAACTTTCTAAGTCTATAAGAACAATATTTAAAATGTAGCCCTATTTCTGGGCCTTTGTCCCCCCATTATTTTAGGATTTGTCCAGATTTTTTGTGCTAAGAAGTTGAGAGGTATGGTATGTAGTGCCATACATTGGGGATGGGAAGGGCAGGTTACGGTTAGAAAATTAACTTGATCAGGCTTGACTCTCTAATTTGGCTACAGGAAACACATGCCTGAATCATCTACACCAGCTACCAGACTGCTGAAGGAATTACAAGCTTCAGTGGAGAAAAGAGCCTGAATTCTCTACACCAACTACCAAAATGCTGATGGAATTGTGAGTTTGAGTTTCAGTACATTTGCAAGGAATTGTGAGTTTCGGTCTGTTTTCATGGAATTATGAGTTTCAAGGCAAGAGAATTTCACTGTTTCTCATGTTAAGTCTGTTTTCAATATGCAACTGTTCTGTTTATCAAATGGCAATCAGTCAGTCACTGTTTGTGCTGTAGAATTTGAAAGCAGTGTTAGTAGCATAATTGCCTTTGCTGCATAAGCCTGTGGATTCTACTCCCACACCGTGCAGATGGAGTGCTGGTATTGCAGTGCCATTTTGACTGCTGATTATTTGCTACATTTTAATAGGGATAAGGGTTTTGCACTCCTGTGTGTGTCCTCCCTTGTAGGAGATGCCTAGTAACTATGAACTTGTCAGTTAGTCATCCCCTACTGCAATATCACCAGTTTATCAATTTGTTTTTTAATGTTACACAGGCAATTAATTCTTCAAGGGCAGCAGGCACTGAATTTGCAGGTGAAACACTGAAATGTAAAGTTGTTTGCCAGTAGCATCCTCTTCTTTAGTTACAGATCTCTTTAGAGTGAATTATTTGGATGACTTTTACTTCTTCATAGGTTGGTACTAGGCTATCGGCCCTAGGGCCTATACAAGCCTAGCCATATTTATTTCCCTGGACCCCTTGTCTAGCAGGGCGACTGATATGCTCCCCGGGGTGAATTTCCTATCTCCCATCCAATCATCAAGGATCCTTTTGAAGAGGGTCAAAGAGGCGCTCTGCTTGACATGTATGGGCAGTCTATTCCACAGTCAGGGGAGTCTCTGGGTCAGGAACCTATCCTTCCAGCATGTTTTGTTCATTCTGATGACAAGGTTTAGATCCCTGGAGCATGTGGCTCTGAGGGACTGAGATTTCTTTAAGTGTAGCATGGTCAACAGCTCTGGGTTTGACATGGCCTTGTATGTTAAGCAGAGATCACCTCTGAATAGATGATATGTGACAGAGCATAGCTGGAGTTTTTTTAGACGGTCAGCATAGGGCATCTGCTTTAGGCCTGTGATTCCTTTAGTGAGGTATTTCTGCGGCCTTTCCAGTTGTTGCAGATGTCTTGAGAGGTACATACGAAATGGGGCATTGTATTCTATAATGGGTCTAATAAGGGATGAGTACAGTGGGACAATGACCTCCTTTTTTCTGGATGAAAAGCCCTTAGTGATGAGGTGCCCCACATAGAAGGATTTCCTGACTGTTGTGGCGATGTGGTTATCGAAGGTGAGACCACTGTCCACCTGTGTCCCCAAATCTCTTATCACACTTTCGGTGTTTAGTGTACTGCCACCTATGTGGTAATTCACGGGTACATGTTTTTTTCCCAAAGGGGATAACTATACATTTCTTGGCATTGAGATTGAGCCTATGGCTCTGGCATCAAGCATATGTTTCTGTATGGCCCTTTTGTAGAATATCCACATAATTTGGGGATTCAGTAATGACTCCCAGTTTGCAGTCATCTGCGAACTTTGTTAGCCAGAGTCCTTTAGTGCTGACCTGTTCTTCAGAGACGTAGATGCCAAACACGAGCGGTCCCAGGACTGAACCCTGAGGTACTCCACTTATCACTTGTCTGAAGCTGGATTTGGAGTCGGCTACTTTTACAGTGTGGGTTCTGTCAGTAAGCCAGTTCGCAACCCATCGAGTAACGTAGGGATAAATGCCCAGCTTAGTAAGTTTATCTATGATTCCAGAGTGGGGGATGGTGTCGAAGGTCTTGGCGAGGTCCAGATAGGCTGTGTGGACCGCCTTACCCTCGGCCACAGCTCTGGAGACTGATTCGAAGAAGTCAATCAGGTTCAGGAGACAGGATCGGCCCTTCACGAACCCAAACTGGGTGGGGTCCAGTGTTTGAAGGTTGCCAATGTTTTTGTTTATAAGTTCCATGATATACGTTCCATGGCCTTGCAGAGCAGGCTTGTCAGACTGATGGGGTGCTAGTTCCCAGGATCTAAGGTGGATCCCCCCTTGTGGAGTGGGATAACTGTAGTTGTGCGCCACTCAGTAGGCACGAAGCCTAAGGTGAGGCTATGATTAAACATGACACTTAGGTGAGGTGCCAGTTCATTTTGTAATTCATGTAGTACCAGAAAACGAGTTGACTGTAGTAAACCACCAGGAACCAAAAACGTACTTGAAAAACAAGATCCACAATAGTAGAAATGCTTAGTTTATTAACAAGATAAAAGCTTTCGGGATACACCTTCCCTTTGCTTTGGCAAAACATGTTATTGAATATGGTGAAACACATATATTTAAATTTAAAGTTTTAGAAGTTCTGTATCGAAATATAAGAGGTGGTGATATTAATAATAAATTGGACAATGCTGAATATAAATGGATAACTAGATTAGATGCAGACAAATTTCCTGGAATAAATAATATGTTAACTATAAAACCTTATTTAGTTGAGAAACAAATGCAGTATAAATAATGTATTTTTTTTTAATTTTGTATATAGCATAAGTAAATTTAAGTATATGTCTATACTTATATTAAATAGTTTAATGTATAATTCTTATTATTTTTTATACGTTTTATTTTTCATTTATTTTATGTAGTAATTACTTGAATGATTTTATTGGTTGGCTGTGTCAGGTGTATTATGCTTTCAAAGTATATAATGATGTATGTTTTAAAGTTTGTTACGGATTACTGAGGAAGGGTGTATCCCGAAAGCTTTTATCTTGTTAATAAACTAAGCATTTCTACTATTGTGGATCTTGTTTATCAAAAAAAGTAGTTCATGTAGTACACAGCCCGGGATGTCGTCTGGTCCCATGGATGCTGTATTCTTAGCTTTGGAGAGTGCGGCTTTTACCTGTGTGGCCGTTATTATCGAAATTTGACAATCTTTCGGTATTGAGATGGGCCCTTTAGGGGGTGAGAGGGGGGTGAAGCTGGCACTGAATTGATCTGCCAGGATACTGGCAATATCCTTGGGATCAGTATATTTAATGCCATTCTGTTGCAGCTCAGAGCAGATCTGAGCATTGCCATTTAGATTCTTGACATAGCTATAGAATGCCTTCTGCAGAGATTGTGTTTATTAACTGATATTGCTGTATTGTAACAAAAGATGTCTGAGTGACCTTTTATGGTTGAAATTTTCTGAAATGGGTAATTTTGTCATTACTGGTTCACAGACTTTGTTTCACTGCTTACTGGAAGAATGTTCAAAACTACAAATTTAAAACACATTCTAACAAGTGGTGCTGGAATATAATTTAATATAATAAAGCAAGGTGAATCAAAGAACACATACATGTATGCATGCCCCTAAAACGTGTGCAAGGTGCCTATGGTTTGAAAACGCCCAAAAGGTAAACTTAATCCTCCAATAGCCAGATGCATTTTCTTTGAATGTGAGTTTTAATGCCGTTTCAGTGAATGTGAGTTTCAAGGGCAGAGAAGTTTAGTGCTCATGCTAAGTCTGTTTTCATTGTGAGACTATATTGTTTGTTAAGCAAATGGCTATTAATATTTGTGCTATTTTATTTCAATACCTGTAATCACTGTAGAAGTAAATTAGAAAACAGTATCCACATTGACAGTTTTGAAGATGGTTATGGTAACTGGAGAGAAATAGCCAAGTAGTGGAACACTGGAATGGCTGGGGCGGTGGCTGCTGTGGGAGGGGGGGGGGGGCTTGCCGGACGAGGAGCTACTCTAGGGTAGCCCCGATTTATTACCCTGCCTAGGGCCCCATTTGACCTTAATCCAGCTTCTGCTTGCAGTTGTACCTCCTGGGACACAAAATTCTCCCAAATCCCCTCACTAAAACATGTTCCCCCTCCATAATGTATAGGCAATATTTACAACTACCACATTTTGACATCAGATGGAGTCTCTGTCTCCCAGAAGTGGAGGATTTAGCCCTTTCCAAGTCATCTTTTATATTACTATCCCTCTTGAATGTCACTAGTGGTCGATCACCTAGTTTTTCCATATTTAAGCCTCCCATTTTCAAAATTTCCCAGTTGTTCCTCAATATGTAAGACAATTCTAGCTTCATTACTGTCAGTAAAAGACATTCTTTGTTAAATATAGTATCCTTAACTAAAGTGACTTTGTCCTGATCCAGGCTAGTACATAAAAGGGGTTTGTAAAAATGGCTCAACCTTTTTTGCCTAACCTATTGGAAAACGATGGCTCCTATAACTTAGGAGTCAACCCCAACCCCGCAAGTCCTCCAAGGATCGGAGCCAAATGACTCAGAGAAGTGGTTGGAGTTGAAAAACAGCCTATCTTCAGATCCAAGGGCTCTGAAATGACGGAATGGATTGGAAAAGGAGATATTAACTGACAGTTGGTGGAGGACAGGCTTCATGGGTCCAATGAGAGATTAATCCAGAATTACTCCCATCTGGATCTGATCTCTGAGGGAGCTCCTCATCATCCTATCCACCTCTGCTTATCCTTAGGAGCCAATTCAGGCTTCCCTTTTTTTGGGCCTCTTGGAGGTTTTGTTTTTTTAAACAACTTTATTGAATTATCACTTGTGACATAGGCACATTTACATCTACATAAAAGTAATCAAACTGTATTAACAAGTTAAAATTAACAAACATTATGCTTCACATATATTGTTATATATCATATAACCTAAGCAGCATTACATAAATTATTCAATTCCTGCCCCTTTTTTTAAACAAGAAACATCTTTATTAAACTGTCATTTATGACATAAGTAATCATATATGTATATAAAGGAAAAAAAAATCACACCGACAAAATCCTAGTTATAATCATTTTACATCTCAAACCATACTGACATACTCCCAATTACAAACATTATATATCACAATCTATCCAATCATTTTCAGTCAAACATTACACAACTCATTTAAGTCCTACCTTCTTTTAAATCTCATTCCTCGTCTGAATATACTGTTCCCACAATTCCCATTTTTCCTACGTAGTTTGCTGCTACCTTTTTCTAAAGGTCTCAATTCTAGTTGTTTTATCTCTGCTACTATATTCACTACTTCTAATATAGTTGGTCTAGATTCTGATTTTGATTTTCTAGTAATTGCTTTTGTGAAAGCCACCATAATTAGATAGAGCAAGGCCTTATCATGTCTAGGCAATTCTGACTCCGTATCAAAGCTCAGAAAAATCATTTCCCCTCATCACACCAATCTGCCCAACCAGCATCTCCGACAGTGCATCCCGCAGGGAATCCTTAAAGTCCGCAACTCACCTCACTCCTGGAAAATATGTTCCCAATCACCTCTTTCTTCCCCTGTCACATCCCCGACATTTGCTATCTACATGAAGAAAAATTCACTAGTGTACTTCGAGTATAAAAATATCTATGTAAACATTTCCAAGCAAAAACCCTAAATCTTCTAGATTTTGTTGCATATTTAGGATATATATATATATATATATATATATATATATATATATATATATATATATTTATCATCCCAGTTCTTGTTTGTGAATAGATTATTCAATCTCTCTTTCCAATCCTTTCTAACCTCCTCTGATTGATTCCTAATAGTTATCATACAATATTTGATATGCTCTACTAATTATTCCATTTTTAATTGCAGCTTCTGTTTTATAGTCTACTAAAAATTCTACCAGTGCTGGTCTTTCCTTTAGGACACCCTCCCCCACATTTCTTTCTCTTTGCCTATACTCTGATAGCAATCCTTGATAGGGAAGGCAATCTCTAACCTACAGTCCAAATACATTTTTGGCATCTTCCCATTCTGCAAACCAACAAAAATGAAAAATACTCCAAGCCGTATAGGTCAGACCAGTAAACTTTTAATAATAAAAGATTAGCACTTTTGTCTTGAAACAATACAAAACTTCATCAGATAAAATGCAATTTATAAAACATCTTTAAATAAGAACAAAAAATGTCACATGATCAAGTCTACTCAATGTCACAATTTTTCCCTCCAAAATTTCACATGACTATTGATCCTAAAAAAATCACGATTACCAGCACAAGCCTAATTAAACAACCAATAATTCAAAACATATAATATACATATAATATACATATATCATCTATTACAATAAAAGTAACCCTCTAACTGTCTGATCGGTGATTTTAACTTCAAAAGTGGTACTACTTAGAGGGACTCATTTAGCCCTGGTCAACTGTGTGCTTCCCAAAACAACCGCCAAAAATAACTCCTCCATTTCAAGGTATAAGGCCCATGGAACACCACCAACCCAGTGGTTCCTTACCAATTTCTCTTAATACCACAAACTTAAATATATGTTCACCATTACTGTTTATATGCTCATATAATGCATAAGTGGGTTTATTTTCCCTTATTTCATAAAGATGTTTGTAAATTCTCTCACAGCGTTTACACTCCGTCTTGCCCACGTAAAAACATGGGCATTGCTGGCAAATGATGTGGCTAGTCTTAATGAGTTGAATGTTGTTTATAGTAGAATCAAGTCACAGTTTAATGACTTATTCATTGAAGGCCAGAGTACCAACAATGGTACTCAAGGGAGAAGCCAAGAACTAATGGGTAATAAATAAAAAGTACTGCCTAAGAAAAATAACCCGAAAACTAGAAGGTAAGGGTGGACAGGTGAATGGGCAATTAAGAAAGATAACAGAAATACAGAAAAAATTACAAACCTGAGGAAAAAAGCACCCACTTGCTCAAGAGAGAAGGATCTGGCTCTGAGCAATATAGCGGCAAACAAAATCTGAGGAATGTTAGGCGAGTGGGGCATTATGGATAAAAAGAAAGAGCTCAGGAGTTGGATCCACAAATCAGGAAAAAGCATCTGAGCCAGTTCTGATGTCAGATCCAAGACTCATCCATTGAGGAATGAATGAAAATGGCATCAGATACTGTGGTTATAACTTTGATCTTTAATTTTACAGTTTAAAGCTTATTTGTATATGGCACCTGTTAACTATTACCTGAGGCAGCAACATTTACTATATGCTCTTAAGGTTAAATGCCCATCATACACTACTTTAGTGCCAGTGCTGTAGATTTAATGCATGTAACATCAGATATAAACTGGAAGCAATAGTGCATATCATGAGACCACTGTCTCTGGATCACATTCTAAACATCCACTGAGAGAATAGTTTACAGCACAGGGTACAAGTACACCCTGAACATTTTATAGGTGCTTAAATATAAGCCAGATATTGTTAGTCTAAAGAGTTAAAAATGGGATCTTTTTATCAAAACTGTTGGATCATCAATACCTCCTTTTTCTGTATTTTGTTATAATAAATTAACAGCACTGCATTCAAAATTGTGTCTTAATATGGAGAAGGGTAAAGTGATAAATGTCTTATTTTTTAACAAAGGAATTTAAATGTTAATGAAGTAGAAAACACTCTTGTTTTCCAGAGCCTACATTACTTCCTTGTCAACAGCATCATCAACAGTAACAAAAAGATCTGTAAATTTGTTAACATGTTACAGAGTATGAAGTTCAATTTTTAGACCTCCAAGTTCAATTTATTTACCTGCATTTGTTAAGGATGCACTTTCCTGTGCCGTTTGCTTCTAGTCTAGATACACTGTATCTCTCTGTTTTACTCTTACCGGTACATTCCACAAACTGGATTTTAGATCCAAGTTTCTTCTAAAAGAAGAAAGTTAAATTAGGCTTAAGCATAACCTTTTGGGATTTCTGCACCTTTCTCTCTGAACAAGATTTGCAGAATGCAAGTCTCTGTTTCCTGTTTGAGATCAGTGGCGAAACTCTGGGCCTTTATATCATTTATAACGTGGCATCATTTATTTGCTTGCAAGTCACATGGCTTTTTTTTTTTTTTTTTTTTACTAACACCTAATGTATGCGCATGCTACCAGCAGCAAGAGTTTATTGCACTATTACTGTAAATATGGAAAAATATAAATATAGACATAGAACATTTTCTTAACCTTTTGAAAACACTCATTGAAGTTTTTTTTTTTTTGCTACATTTCAATTGCTTTTACAGCACGGCACATGGCAAATATTGTGATATGCTGCACTTTCCTCCTGTATCTAATTATTACTTGTGCCCCACATGTTCAGAATATCTTTTATAAACAATCATTTTTTTTTCCTTATCTAACACCAGCTGGCCCTTTTTGACCTGTAACATCAAGGTAAACCTAGCATGACGATACCTCCACAGTCTTTAATGGACACATCTATTATCTATTAAACTCTGCAGACATAGCAAATGCTAAGGCTATGCTGACACCACCATGGAATTTCATTTTTTTTTTTTTTTTGACGGGGTGTGACAAAAGGAGATACTGCCACAGCACAGCTATCTGAAATTTTGTAAATAATTATATGTCATTTGTTATTATCAACATGATTTTAGGATGCTTGTGTTACAAATATATTAGCACTGTATGTCCTGTATATCAAACTGCTGGTACAGAAGTGTGTTACAAAGGTTTTTGCAAAGTGCTGTTTGAAATGTAACCACAGTGTGCCATACTGGACTAGAACAGAAATGTACATGCACTATTGTAACAGTTTACATGTATATATTTTAACAGTGGAAACTGGAATACAGGAGGTTAACTTCAGAAAAATACCTGAAAATAAATTACTTTATGGCTAGGCTATAAAAGATGGTATCATTCAGTTTCAATGCCTAATAGCCTTGCTCTTGGTCAAACTACCACTTGTATTAATATTAATATTACACTGTCAGATTGGACACCCTTGGTTAAGGGCCTTAAAGTAGCTGATAAGGAGTTGACTGGTGGCAGTGATAGCTACCTTATAGTCTGGGGAGAAAGGGGCATAGCTAGTAAACCTGTACGAGCCTCTTCCAGGTGTGTGTGTGTCGAAATGTGTGGAAGGCATTATAGCCTGTACAGCCAGAATGCTCTCCTCTGTTTTAAAACCAAGTCTCAGTCATTACACTGATGTCACTGTACTCCAGGGTGAGAAGGGCTTCTAGGAAGTAAAGTTTATTGTTCAGGCTGCTAGCATTGATAAGTAACACCTTATTTTCCTTTGCTCGTTTTGTTATAATGGTAGGTTTTATCAGGTAGGCATTGCCTTAAAAAAGGCACTATGGGGAGTGCACAAAGTCTTTGCCAATAATCAAATCCTAGAGGAAACAGATGGAGGTCATCCCTGGTGAAGCAGAGTGGTCTGTCAATTATATTCTTTACAGGCTGACAGATACTGGACTCCTTCAGAATGACACCAAAAACCTAAGCTAACTATTGAAGTCAATTATTTTTTGCTTATATTGTGACATCATCCTTGGAGAAGATAGAATGGTGCTCAATGCTAAGCTCATACCTGCATTGGACACAGTCGGAGAGCTCCATCATGTCTCAATTTCATACAGTCCTGGTAGGTACACCTCAAGTCATCAAAACCAGCACAAGATATGACAGAGTCATACTGGTGCCTGTTGTTCATGGACTTAAGTGTGTGCATGATCTAATGGATCCTGGCACCACACAAGCAACTAACTGTCAATACTTTCCTTGCTCAGACTGGTAAGAAGTACATCTACATGTCTTGCAATGGAGTCACATATAACAAGAATGTTTGGTTGAGATGATCCATGCCCAACAGGCTCAGGATCCGTGACTGTGGGATTTTCTGTGCTATGTGAGAAGGCAGGCTTAACTTGTTGAGGGTGCTTTGTGCCTGGGTTGTGTTTTGGAGGTATTTGAGGTTTAGGCAAATTAATCATTAGAACCTCAGCATATGATGGATTATGTGTTTTGTGATGGCCTTGGAGAGGTATGATGTGCGCTTTAGTGCTGATGATGATGTCCGAGTTTACTGTGTGTGAGATTTTTGCCTCCAAGGATATTATATATGTACATCTCACACACACTGCGTTAAGCTGTTTGAGTAATAGTTGATTGTTGCATGAATACATTATACCAGTCCTACATGGGTGGCACTCACACTATGTTAAGCTATTGGAGTAATAGATGATTGTTGTATGAATATATTATACTAGTCCTACATGGGTGGCACTGACCTCCTAACAGACAATGTTATATTTACAAAGTTCAGATCTTTGTGTTTCTAGTTCTACACAGCCTGGGTTCTCTCTATCTTTAAGATCTGTTAGTCTGGTAACATCTGATATCTGGCACTGCTCCCCAACCCACCGGCAATCAGTTTCCAAGGCACTTCTAGGTGTTCTGGAGGTGAAGCTGGCATATTCAAACATACAGATCTTTGGCCATCAGGGACCATATCTCTGGAATTTGCTATCCATCCTGTAGAAAAAGTCCTTGACATTGGGTTGCTTCATCCAGTCATTTAAGCCATAAATTTTTGAGTTTGTCTTTGATTAATTATGCTTCCTTATATCCACCCAGCAACAATTTATTGTTAATGGGCTGCCGCGGTGGTGCAGCGGTTAGCATTGCCACCTCACAGCAAGAGGTTCTCCGGTTCGATCCTCGGCTGGGGTGCCTTCAGTCCGGAGTCTGCATGTCCTCCCTGTGGTCACGTGGGTTTCCTCCAGGTGCTCCGGTTTCCTCCCACATCCCAAAGACATGCTGTATGTGGATTGGTCTCTCTAAATTGGCCCTAGGCGTGAATGCGTGCGTGCGTGTGTGTGCCTTCTGTGGAAGGTTGGGTGCCGGGCTGGCAACTCGACACCATAAAACTCCAATGCCAATCATGAGCAGACAGGTGATCCTCTGTGGTGACCCCTAACCGGGAAAAGCCGAAAGTAGAACAATTTATTGTTAATCATATTTTAGTTTAGTCTTTGCTTAAATATTTTATATAAATCGCCATTTGTATTTTACTTATTTCTAGTTTTACAGCTTTACTGCACAGTACCTAAAAATAACCATTACTAGGAAGTTGAAGCTGAACAGATCTTGTAGAATTTGAGTCTGTTTTTAACATTTGATGTCACAACGGTATCAGATACAATACCAGTAACCCCTACTAAACCACTTTTTCAGTTCTTACAATGCACCATACACAGCACTTCCACGGTGGTGCTGCGGTAGCATTGTTGCCTCACAGCAAACGGTTCTCCCATTCAATTCTCGGCTTGTGATGGGAGTGCCTTCTTTGTGGAGTCTGTATGTCCTCCCCGCGGTCGAGTGGGCGTTCGAAAGACATGCATTGAATGGGCGTGCCTTCGTTGAAGGTTGGGCGTCGGGCTAGCAACTCGACACCATAAAAATCCAACTGCCAATCATTAGCGAACCGGAGTTCCGCTGTGGCGACTCCTAACCGGGAAAAGCCGAAAGACAAACAACAACAATGCACCATACATGTTAATGATACATTAACCTGTAAGCCAATGTTCAGTTAACACGTTTCCATAATTTTTCTGCCAGAAAAAAAAATCTCAGTTCTATATAGTTTTAATGTTCCAATGTCATGAATTACAAAATGCAATTTTTTATAAATGGATGTTTTCAAATTTCACAGATGAACATAGATTACGGAAACTGGACTGAGATCAAAAATATTTTTGTACTGATTCAACTGACTCAAGAATAGCTATTATGTAATTTTAAAAAATCAAATTAATTTTAAATATGGTTTTGCAATCACTTTTTCATTCTTAATATAAGCAGCTAAAGTTTGCCTTTTTCTCAACTAAAATTACAATACAATTTTCCCCTGCCATAAACAAACTTTACAACAAAAGGAAGAAACTGTTGCAGAAAAGAGGAAAATCCCAGGATGCAAAAAACTCCCTTACCAGCCTCAGTAAGAAGCTGAGATCCCTTATAAAATCCTCCAAAGCTAGTTACGAAAATATAATTGCCAAAGATTCCAAAGACAACCACAAGGCATTCTATAACTAGGTCAAGAATCTAAATGGCAATGCTCAGATCTGCTCTGAGATACAACAGAATGGCATTAAATATACTGATCCCAAGAATATTGCCAATATCCTGGCAGATCGATTCAGTGCCAACTTCACCCCCCTCTCACCCCCTAAATGGCCCATCTCAATACCGGAAGATTGCCAAATTCTGGTAATAATGGCCACACAGGTAAAAAAAACGCACTCTCCAAAGCTAAGAATACAGCATCCATGGGACCAGATGACATCCTGGGCAGTGTACTACATGAACTACAAAATGAACTGGCACCTCACCTAAGTGTCATGTTTAATCATAGCCTCACCTCAGGCTTCATGCCCACTGAGTGGCGCACAGCTACAGTTATCCCACTCCACAAGGGGGGATCCACCTTGGATCCTGGGAACAAGCGCCCCATCAGTCTGACGAGCCTGATCTGCAAGGCCATGGAATGTATTATCATGGAACTTATAAATAAAAACATTGGCAACCTTCAAACACTAGACCCCACCCAGTTTGGGTTTGTGAAGGGCCGATCTTATCTCCTGAACCTGACTGACTTCTTCGAATCAGTCTCCAGAGCCGTGGACGAGGGTAAGGTGGTCCACACAGCCTATCTGGATCTCGCCAAGGCCTTCGACACCATCCCCCACTCTGAAATCATAGATAAACTTACTAAGCTGGCCAGTAATCCCTACATCACTCGATAGGTTGCCAACTGGCTTACTGACAGAACCCATACTGTAAAAGTAGTTGACTCCAAATCCAGCACCAGACAAGTGACAAGTGGAGTACCTCAGGGTTCAGTCCCAGGACCACTCTTGTTTGGCATATACTTCTCTGAAGTACAGGCCAATACTAAGGGACTCTGGCTAACAAAGTTTGCAGATGACTGTAAATTGAGAGCCATTACTGAATCTCCAAATGATGTGGATACTCTACAAAAGGGACTTACAGAAACAGATGATTGGTGTTAGAGCTATGGGCTCAAGCTCAATGCCAAGAAATGCATAGTTATCCCCTTTGGGAAAAACATGTAACCGTGAATTACCACATAGGTGGCAGTACACTAAACACCGAAAGTGTGATAAGAGACTTAGGGACACAGGTGGACAGTGGTCTCACCTTCGATAACCACATCGCCACAACAGTCAGGAAATCCTTCTATGTGGCACACCTCATCACTAAGGGCTTTTCATCCAGAAAAAAGGAAGTCATTGTCCCACTGTACTCATCCCTTATTAGACCCATTATAGAATACAACGCCCCATTTGGTATGTACCTCTCAAGACACCTGCAACAACTGGAAAAGCCACAGAAATACCTCACTAAAAGAATCACAGGCCTAAAGCAGATGCCCTATGCTGACCGCCTTAACAAACTCCAGCTATACTCTGTCGCACATCGTCTACTCAGAGGCAATCTCTGCTTAACATACAAGGCCATGTCAAACCCAGAGCTGCTGGACATGCTACACTTAAAGAAATCCCAATCCCTCAGAGCCACACGCTCTAGGGATCTAAACCTTGTCATCACAATAAACAAAACATGCTGGAGGGATAGGTTCCTGACCCAGAGACTCCCCAGACTCTGGAATAGACTGCCCATACATGTCAAGCAGAGTGCCTCTTTGGCCCTCTTCAAAAGGAACCTTGACGACTGGATGGGAGAAAGGAAATTCACCCCGGGGATCACGTCAGTTGCCCTGCTAGACAGGGTCCAGGGAAGTAAACAGTGTGGGAATAAATAGCCATGGAATTGTTATGGCTAGGTTTGTACAGGCCCTAGGGCTGATAGCCTAGTACCAACCTATGAATTGGTTACTACACTTAGATGAATTGCACATACAGCTAGTAACATATCAATTAAAGGTTCAATATTTCAAACATTTAGACATATTAAATATATGCAAATTAAAATATTTACCTAAAGCAGTTTCCTTTTCTCTTGTTACATACAACATTCAAATAACACAAAAGAAAGAACCTTTGACTGAGAGTATCTACACATACGACTTAAGACATCTTAGAAATCTATACTTTGCAATGCTAACCAAGTTCATAAGTATACTTTAAATAGGTTCATAGGTGTTTACTTTGGTAACAACCACAATGGCCTTTTTAAGCTTTGCCATGCATCCCAAATCTCTGACAAGTTCAGATACCCTTGATAAGTGTAAGTAGGGGCTTGGGAGATAAAACATTTACCAGTTAGGGCCTGTAAGATGAACTTTACAGGTTGCCTGTGCCCATTAGAGACATAGGTGCCAAACCAGCGCTGAATTTCCTGTTCCCATCCAATTGTCCAAGTTGTATTTGAATTTGGTTAGGGAGGAACTCTGCTTCACATGGATGGGGAGCCTGTTCCAGAGATGAGGTAACCTCTGGGATACATACCTCTCTCCACTAGGTCCTATTTATATCACAGGCAAGGTTTAAGTCTTTAGAATGAGTAATTTTGGTGCTGTTTGTTTTGCGTATATGCAGGAGGTCCATCAGAGTGGGGTCTGACAATGCCCTGTATGTCAAGTATAGATCTCCCCTCAAAAGTATGTAGGAAACAGAATATGAGAATACAGTCTTGAGGCGGTCTGCATAGGACATTTTACTTAAGCCCTGTATTCTTTTAGTGAGGAACCTCTGTGGATGTTCCAGTTGTTGAATATGCCTGGTTAGGTACATACCAAAGGGGGCACTGTACTCAATGACAGGTCTGATGAATGCCAAATACAGTGGAATAATGACTTCTTTGGACCTAGATGCCAGACCTTTGTTTATAAATTGCATAACACAGAATGATTCCTTCATTACTGTAGATACGTGATGGTCAAAGGCTAGATTACTATCTATGTACGTCCCTAAGTCCCCAACTACTGGGTCAACTCTAAGGCGTGTGTTGTCAGTATGATAGTTACCAGGGTGGATGACGTCTTGAAGGATATTATTATGCATTTCTTGGCATTTAGTTTTAGTCCATGGCTCTGACACCAGTTGTTTGTCTGTGTCAGCCTCTCCTGGAGAACATTTGTGTCAGTGTGAGATTCAACAACTGCTCTTAATTTGCAACCAAAATACAAGTAAACTCAAACTTTAATTCAGAAAGTAAAGCATCTGACACAGCAGTTGACAAAATTATTTACAAATTTGAAATGTGTATATTTTGCTCATATTCTGCACTCTGATATATCTGGATACATTTTTGATGACTGCAAACTATAGCTCAAAATACGGATATTTCCTTTTCTGAATATTTCCATAAATACAAACGTTTCTGTTTTCCGAACAGATATTTCATGTAGCCAGATAGTGCACTGACGCAAAATGCTTCTATTTCAATATAGCGATTTTTACCATTTTGTTAATTTCGTAACATAAATGTTAAAATTTAAATTGGTAAGGGCAAAGTAAGGGGGGGGGGGAAGGACAAGAGTAAGCACTTGCTAATTCTGAAGTTAGTACTGTTTTATCTCTTTTTGTTTTAGTCTTTGCTTTTCCTCAGGATGCTGCCATAGTAAAAACCTGCCTGGAGCACAGCCTCAATACAAACTGGAAGGTGAAACTGGATACAGAGATAATTCTGAATATGTTACTGTCAACATGGAAACATACAGTGGTCGTCAACATAGAAACATGATGCGACTGTCAATGTGGAAATGCAACTTTTTGCATGTAGGGTTTAGTAAAACAGATATAAAAGAGGAAGCTGCAAGAAGAAGGCAGGTTGTTGCACCAGGATACATTTATTTTTCCTGCTGTTACCCCTTAATTCTGCTATCTGCCTTTTTGTATAAAACAGATGCATTTTTTACATTCTAAAAAGCTGCCAGAGCGAGTTTTAAATATTTCTTTCAAATGTATCCATTTAACCGACTCCTGCCCCATCTTGCTTGTGTCCCAACACTAACTCTGCCCTAACCCCAACCCTGCACAATACCTTAAGAAAAACCCTTTTCCTAATAGTATCCTTAAACAAGACTTTCTGACATGAACATAGATACACACACACATACATATTCCAATATGCACAATGCTAAAACTACCCAGTTACTTAACACTCGAGCTCATGCACGTGCACACACACTCCAACCTACATATGTAACACTAAAAGTATACCATCTTACCTAACCCTACTATTAATTCTAACTCACAAGCACACATGCGAGTGCGCGCACACACACACACACACATGCCTACACAACTAACTCTAATACCCACTTACCTGTTTTGGCAACATAGACATTCACTAAACCAAACATTCAGTAAAAGAAATACCCAGTTCAAATGGCTGAGCAAATGAGAGTCCAACCAAGAAGAAATACAGACTTTATAAACCAAATGTACTGTATCTATATACACAAATAATAAACTATGTAGCACACACAAGAAAAGAATATGACAAATCATGCTCCTTTTCCTTTAACATTACAAGTATGACTTAAATTTCACAACACAATGCTGCCCATATACTACTAATTAAAATATTTTACTACAATCTGCAAGACCTAATCTTTTAGTTAAACAGAGCTGTAGTCTAATGGTTCAGTAGTACAGCTAACTGGTACCTTTTAAGGCAATATTTGTTTGAGAATATACTTAAGTTATACAAGTTCACTGTGAGCAGAATAAGACTTTACCCAATTTCTGTCCTCTGGCGACAATGGGTTCTCCATCGTACTTGTGACCACTATAAACAATTCTCTAAAGGGGGGGGTGCTTCTTGTACAGACTTACTCACCTATGACAGGAATAGGAAAGATAGGAAAAGAACAGAGAAGACTAAAGAGTCCCCGCATGCTTCTTCTTGCATTACATCATGAATGGGAAGTCATTAATCTCTTAACAACACTGTGTGCTAATGGAGTAACATCACTCTTCTAGTCTTGACACATTCTGAGGAGTTACTGGCAGAGCTGTTGTGTGGGATGTCCCATGTGGCAAAAAGCTATCCAAAACAGAAAGCTTAGTTCATTACAATGCTTAATTTAAGTATAAAGAAACAGCATAACAGGATATACAAAGTTCCCCACATCCACACAATACACATATGCATAGCTTAGTGAATTTCTTTTCCTGACAAAGGGCCATTTACTGACACGACAGGACAATAGCAAAAATACAGCCAGGTGATTCAATATATTTCAAGTGCTTAGCTTTACACTGAAGAACAGATACAGACCAGAAAAGAATGGTTTATATACATCTCAAAAGAATACCATGATAGCCTCTAATTCAGTCTTTTCCCTTCATATGGTATCACGTGTGCCAACTTTGTTAATATGTACTGCCTCTTCAACCACAATTTCCAGCTTACATAATTTCTAGAAATAACTATCACTTTGAAAGTCAGTCTGACATCAGTTAACAAAATATCTTTGTGGCATGCATGCAGCTTCCTCTTGTAAACTGCCACTGAAAAAAAGAGGTGTCTCTATAAAACACGTCAGCCATACATGCAGTAGTTTTGTTTTCTTTACAGCTCTATGACAATAGCTCTCCATATATTCACTGCTTCTGGAGTATACATACAGACAGCTACTCTTCAGCAAATTCAGGATGTTATCTTCCGGATCCCACCTCCCCAAAATCACAACTCCTAGAACAGATTTGTAGGTATCAGCTTGCTGAAAGACTGCATTTTTTTCCCCACTTTTGTGAAGTTTTTCTTTTTCCGTAAGGCTGTCTGACCTCTAAGTTAGTACATAAAATTAAGACACTTTTCAAGAAAGGGCTTGTTCCTCTTGCAAAAAAACAAAAAAAAACAAACAGTTTAATGGGTGTTACTTGCAGTTTTAGAGGGTGTTTTTTCAGTGAATTTCACTTGTCTAGTTTGCTGTCAGGAGGTTAGACTTTGACAAGTCACAGTCGATCAATACTTGCGCACTGGTTTGATAGGAAATACAGAAAAAACACAATAATACAAAATCAGGGCATTCCTTTCACAGCTAGTATTGCAAACCTATTTAATTACCATGTACAGCAAATAGAGTACTTGTGATTTTCTCTTATCTCTTTTCTTCTTCTTCTGTACCACAGCATTGGTCTTAACAAAGCCACAAGTCTTTCCTTTATGGCTTAATCATCATCATCACCCCCACCACCACCATTCTACCTTTTTCTACATGGGATTGGCATGTTGTCACCTCTCTCAACTCAGTGTCACTCTCCTACCTTCTTTGACTGTTATGCTCGACTGTTGCAGGTCTTCACACATGCAATTATTTATCTCTTTGCTGGATGCCCCTAGTTTCTTCTTGATTTCTTCCTCTCTCTCCTAAATCATCTCCTGCTTTTATGCATATGGCCGAACCACTGTAGTTTTTTTTTTTTTTTTTTTTTTTTTTTATACTTTCTTTACAACCGATGTTACTTTGGCTTCTGCTCTGATGTCATCATTTTTTGTCTGTCCCACGATGTGCATTCTACTAATCATCTCAGGCACTTCATCTCCATCACTGTTTCCTTTCTCAACTGCTCTGCCTTGACTGCCCAGATTTCTGTATCATACAACCAGCAAAATAAAAACAAAAACCAGGATGCAGAATTCCACTAAAGTACTAGTAGAAAACCAAACAAGAAAAAACAAAGTAGAGTTTCTACAAGGAAGAAAAAACGACTCCAAGTAAAAATAACACTTTTTTAATGCAAGGTTAGCGCATTCACGGTTAAACACCGCTTCATCAAACAACAACATGACAAAATTGGAAACTTTTTATATTAGAAACAACCAATAGTGGTCTAGTTTGGACCTTACTATTCAGACTTCCTTTCTCAACCACCTCTACCAGACACCTGATGATGTTAACCTGTTCCCCTTTTTCTTCCTTTTTTTCTCAGTTTCCGCTTCTTTTAATTTTTCCCATATGCTGCCAAGGCAATTGCCTCAGCTGTCTTCCATTTCATCCCATTTGCTTTCATTCTTTTGTATTCTATTTCCCTATCAGTTGCTGAAGATGTTGTGCAGTGATGTTAAGAGTTGAAGCGGGCTTACACCTCCTTCTTTGATGGCCACAAAACTCAAAGTGACTCAAAATACCCAAGTATAGTCAGTGGCCTTAAATATCTGTAGTTGTTTTGACTCAGCCATGACAATGAATCACCACGTGGATTTCATACAGTTTCAACAAGCAGCTTAATAAAGAAGTTATGTACTCACTATAACGTTCCATGTTTGTAGTCCATCTCGCCCTTCATTCTTACACACAGTTTCGGAGCCGATCCTCAGCTCCAACTCGGACTATTAGCAAGCTCAAAGTCTTCTAGTTGGCTCATGGCTAGGTAGGTATCCCATGGTGCACCAGTATAATCCACAGATCTTGTCTGCTGCTAACTATAGAGAGAAAGAACAAAAAACTATCCAGAAAGAACAACAATAATAAAAGGTCTCCAGTTGCTAAGAAAAACATTTTTTCTGTCTCCAGATCCTTCCAGGAAGGGGGTAGGAGGGTGGGTGCATAAGAATGATGGGCGAGATGGACTACAAACATGGAACGTTATGGTGAGTACATAACTTCTTTATGTTCTGTAGTCCTATCTCGCCTTCATTCTTGCATAAGGAACAGCATCCCTAGCACCTTATTCTTGGGTTGCTCACGGAAAAATACTCCTGAGTACCGTGGAACCAAAGGAGGATCTACCCCTAGAGGTCAAATCCAATTTGTAATGAGTAATAAAGGTGTGAGGGGTAGCCCATGTTGCTGCTGCACAAATATCAATTGGAACCCTGGCTTGGAAGGCTGCAGAAGTAGACTGAGATCTTGTAGAATAAGCCTTAATTTTGAACGATAAAGGCTTACTGTCGGAAGAATAAATGTAGGGCATACAACTGGAAATCCAATTCGAAAGGGTCACTTTGGAAACCGGGAGGCCTAATCTGGAGTCGGAGAAGGAAACAAACAATTGGTCTGACTTCCTGAATTCCTTGGTCCGGTGTAGACAGAACCGTAATTGTCTGTGAACGTCCAACTGATGGAATCTGTATTCTACTGCATTGGAATGATTAGGGAAGAACACCGGAAGCTCTATAGTTTGGTTCAAGTTGTTATGAGAGCACACCTTGGGGACAAAGGATGGATTAGTATGAAGAGATACTCTATCTTTGTGAAAAATCAAATAAGGGGGCTTGACAGACAGTGCTTGTAACTCTGACACTTGTCTAGCAGATGTGATTGCCACCAGAAGCAAAGTCTTCCAAGACAGAAACTTCAACAAACATGAATGAGTTGGTTCAAACCGTGGAGATGTTAATTTGGACAGAACGAAGTTTAAATCCCATGAAGCTACCAGTACCTGAAAGGGGGGGATCTCAACAAAGTAGCACCTTTAAGGAAGGTCTTACACAATCTGTGTGACATCAAATTGGACTCATGTTGACCCAAATAAAAATCTGATATTGCTGCCAACTGAACCTTAATTGTGGCAGCAGCTGAACCTTGGTGAAAATGTTCAGACAAGAATTCCAATACCAATGGAACAGATGTGGTATAAGGTCAATATTCCTTTCCTCAGCCCAGATAGAAAACCTCCTCCATTTGCTAGTGTATACCTTTCTAGTGGAGGGCTTGCGAGAAGATGTAAGAATGTGGGCACAGCAGGTGAGAAATCATGAAGCCTGACTAGGGATGGAACTGCAGCAGCCAAGCTGTCAAATTGAGGGTGTGGAGGTTGGGATGAAGAGAGCCTGACATGTGCGTCAATAGATCTGGCACTAGGTCCAGAGTCCATGGGTCGTCTAGTAGATGAGGCCTGAGAAAGGGGAACCAAACCTGACGAGGCCAGTAAGGAGTGATGAGGATCAATTTGCTTCCCAACAGTTTCGCTTTCTGAATCACCTTGGATATGAGAGGAAAGACCGGGAAAGCATAAAGGAGAACCAGGGGCCAATCGTGAACAAGTGCGTCTCTCGGTGATTCCCCCCAGAGGGGGGGATAAGGGAAAACTAGCTGCTGCATTTAAAGTTGATCGGGCTGGTGAAAAGATCGCAGCAAGGCTGTCCCCATCTGCGGAAAATCCATTCTGCTATTTCCTGCTTCAGAGACCACTCGTGAGGCATCAAGATTGCCCAGCTGAGTTTGTCGGCTGCCACGTTGGTTATCCCTGGGATGTGCATTGCTACTAGAAAGCACTGGGAAGATATCGCCCATTTCCAAACCCAAATAGCCTCTCGACAGAGTGGGTATGATCTGGTTCCGCCTTTTTTGTTGATATACCATACTACCGACATGTTATCTGATTGTATTGCTATCGTCCGAAGAGGAAGAAGGTTGTGGTGTGCTTGCAATGCCAGAAGCACTGCCCTCATCTCTAGGACACTGACATGCAGGTGGGCCTCGTGATCTTGCCATGTGCCTTGGACAGTCCTGCCTAGATAATGCCCCCCCACCCTATCTGTGAGGCATCCGTGGTCACAGTAGCAATGGGTTGGCGAGGAAGGAATGGAGTGCCTGTCATTAGCTGGTGTTGGGTTGGATCCACCAACGGAAGTCCTTTTTGCAAGACTCTGTTAACAGGATGGGGTGGAATAGAGGCAGTTGTTGGAAGGACCACTGTGATGATAGAAGCCACTGAAGAATTCGCATGTGTAGTCTGGCAAGAGGGACTAGTAATATGGTGGAGGCCATAGTCCCTAGATGTTTCAGCACTGTCTTTGCCTTGACATTCCAGAGGGGGAGAAGACAAATAACTTGTTGTATGAGATTCTGTGCTCTTTCTGCTGGAAGACGAGCCAACATGGTGACTGTGTCTATTTCTGTGCCTATAAAAGTTGGATAGTGGAGTCTCTGGTTTGAAGAAGTAGATGCCTGGTGGTGGTGGTCAGGAGCCAGTCATCCAGATATGAAAACACTTGGAATCCTAGACATCTCAGGTGAGCTGTCACTACTGCCATACACTTGGTGATCACCCTGGGGCTGTGGTGAGACCAAAGGGCAGAGCACAAAACTGGTAGTGACTGGCTCCCAGCCGGAAGCGTAGATGGCTCCTCAACGCTCTGTCCATTTTTATGTGGTAGCACGCATCTTGGAAGTCTATTGAGCACATCCAAGTGTTTTTCCCTAATAGAGGGAGTATAGACTGCTGTGTCACCATCCGGAACTTGTCCTTCTTTACAGATTTGTTTAATTTGCTGAGGTCCAAGATGGGTCTCCAGTCCACTGTCCGTTTTGGCAGTAAAAAGAATCTGGAGTAAGTTCTGAATCCTACCTGGTCTATGGGGATGGTTTGGATGACTCTGTTTGCGAGCAACTTGTTGACTTCTATAGTTCTTGATCCCTGTGATTGGGTGGAACATCCGGGATCCTCTTGGGAACATGAGGTAGAAGAGAAAAGGCTATGGAGTAACCTCTGGTGATAATTCTTTGTACCCATTTGTCTCAGGTGATATTTAGCCAGGCTTCTGGATACAAATGCGACCCCAGACGGGCTCTAGAGAAGCACAGTTGGACCCCACGCATCAGGAGTGCTGATAGGACCGGCCTCGAAAAGAATCAAGGCCTCCCTGGTTTTGCAGTCTGCCCCCTGACTCGAGGGCGACGTCTACCATTTTCTCCTCGTCCTCTGCCTCTGAAGGAGGAGTCACCCTTTGCATCCTGGAAAAATATCTGGGACTTCTTGAACCACATTTTACCACCTCTCTAACCCTTGGGATATGGTCTAGAGGGGATGGTAAAACGTGCTCCCACGGCAGAGAGCGTTTTCCTTTCTTGCTCGCACCTAGTGAGTGTGTCTTTTACCTCAGGTCCAAACAAGGAAGAACCGTCAAAGGGGGCGTTAGTAAAGGTAAACTTAACGGTTCCGCAAAATTACACAAGCACATCCAGGAGTGCCTCCTAAGGGAAACCCCAGAACCCGCTGCCCTGCTCACTCCATTGGCTGCATAAGAAATCAGCCTCATGAATGAGTTAACAATAGAATTCAAGGTGGACAACTGAGCAGACACCTTATCAGGGTCTCGCCTAACTCCTTAAGGAGATCTCGCTGAAGCCTCGTAAAATGTGTTAGGTAGTTCAGCGATCTGAGAGTGAATGCCGTTGATGAAAAGATATGCTTTCCATACCTGTCCATCGTTCGAGATTCCTTGTTCGGGGGATGGACAGATGAAGAAGTCTCCGCTGGTTCCTTCTTAGTGGCCACCGCCACCACCATGGCATCTACAAGAACACCCTTGGATAAAAATTCCTTCTCCTTGGGGGCTGACAAAAAATTTTTAGGTCTCCTGGGTACTGGCTCCATGGCATCAGGAGTCTCCAACACCTTTCGACTAACAAGATCTAGAAGTTCATCAAAAAGTGGAGACACCCAAGAGGCTGAAGGTTGAGACCCAAAAGCCTTCAGATACACAGACTCCTCATCAGAAGGGGTAAAAGTGGGCCAGCCGCACCTCTGCTTAAGGATCTCTAAGATGTCAACAAAGGAGACATCATCAGAGGATGACTTGGAGGGAACCCTTCTGACTCCTCAAGGTCAGTGTTGGAGGTAAGAGACTCATCCTGCAAGTCTACATGCTTCCTCTTGCATGTCCTCTTCCAAGGGGGCTCCTCAGAAGGATATTCCAGGGAGGTCTTGGAAGAGTAGGGGCCACCAGCCGGGGGCTCCTGAGACTGCAGGTCTCTGCTGGCTAGAGAGGGAGTACGTGCTGAGATGGACGTCGGTGCCCGAGGGGGAAGAGTGCTGGCACCCCTGGGTGGAGCTTATGATCGGGACAGCACATTCCTCATCATCTCGAAGGCTGACCTCTCCAGCCCCAAAGACCTCCCCGGCTCCGAGGAGATGGAGGAAATCATCTGCTCCGAGATAGATGTAGGATCCGAGCTCACCCTAGCCGATGCACCGAGAGGGAGACTTGGAACCGAAGAGGTCTGGTTCCAGGCGTACCTGTCAGGGCCGACTGGGGAACTTTGGCTCCAAAACACCACAGATGGCACCGAAGGTGTCAGAGCAGAACTCTACTCCGAGACAGCCTCAGGGGGAGCTTGAACCAGCAATACCGAGCACTCAGGCTCCGAAATACCAGCACGGCTTGGAGGAGGAACCACAGAAGGGGAAATGGACTCAAGTGACTCCGGGACCGACTGGGTCAGAGCCAACAGCATTTTGGGTAAGTCAAACGACTTCAAAATTCTCAGCACTACTCTCTCCACATTTTTTTCTGATAGGCTCCTGGAAGATCTGGAAGACAGTGTGGGAGATTTAGACCTCTGTAAGCTAGGTGACCTTAAAGTTGGGGAGACCGGTAAAGGATATCTGGACCGGCTCCAATGTCTGCTATCAGTGGTTGGCTCCGAACTGCCTGGGGCCGACACTGTAGTCATAGTAGGTACGCCCTCGATCAGTTCCGAAATCAGTGGAGCCAAGGAGGGAGAAGACTTGTCTGGTTTCGACATTTTAGGAGGTGGTTCAGAGGCACTGGATGGCACCAGGGAATGGCTCTTGGAAGGTTTAGCCTTTTCCTTTTTAGATCCATGCGATTTAGAGGAGGAAGAACTGGCCAAGTCATCCTTAAAGGAAGGCTTAAGGAGTCCTTTTAATATTAATTTATTCTTCCACTCCTGTAATACCCTGGCACTGAAAGAATGGTAAAACAAACATGTTTCTTGTAAATGGATTGCTCCGTGGCAATACACACAGTTACTGTGGCCATCGGTAATAGACATCTTCTGCAAGCATTTCACACATTTCTTAAACCCCGAGGGTTTATGATCTTTTGCCTCTTTAGACATGGCCCTGATGATGTAGCAAAAAGACACAAGCTAAATACACAGAGAGGACTAGGTCCTCTAACTTAAACAGGCATAGCCCTTACCACACTAACAATCACACAACCACGAGGACTTGGTCCTCTAACTCAAACGGGCCTAGCCCTGGGTAGAGAAGAAAGGGAGAAATCTAGGTCCTCTAATTCAAACAGACCTAGAAAAGAGGATAGTAAAGGTCTGAAACTACCAAATATACTGACACACACACACACAAGGTAGAGGCCTGTATACAAATTCTATGCCATAGAATCAAAAAGGGGTTGAAAAGTTAAGAACCCTTATAAACTAAAGGTAAATATCTGACAAATAACTCGGCGGATTACTCTAAAATAACTAGCTAAGCTAATAACACCGCACACTAAAGAACAATATATATAGTATGATAAATTGAGCGCGACACGAGCCTTAACAGCAAGCACTAAATATAAAACTTTATCAACAACCAATGTCTAGGCTAATCTAGCACAGTAAATAACTAGGGACAAAAGCCCGTCAAAAAGAACAAACTGGCACATAGGATACCAGGGAGAACAACAAGGCCAACAGCCAACCAGTTCTCAACAATAATTCACTAAATAAAAGAAAAAGGGTATTTGAGCAGACTAAAACTACTCTAACGATAGGAAAACACTAGCAAAGTCTATAAAACTTGAAAAGTTAAGCTGTAATAGAGAAAAAGTAGCAAAATGTGTTAAACTTAGCCATGACCAAGAAGTAGCACATCTGAACACGTCAACGCAGCAAACGAGATCTGGGGATTATACTGGTGCACCATGGGATACCTACCTAGCCACGAGCCAACTAGAAGACTTTGAGCTTGCTAATAGGCTGAGTCGGAGCCGAGGATCGGTTCCGAACCCATGTGCAAGAATGAAGGCGAGATAGGACTACAGAACATCTACTTTTTCTTTATGTTCTTTTGATACCTGTGCCTCCGAGTTAAGTTTATGATCCACCCTTATTTCTTATCACCTCAGCCATTTAAAAGACAAGGTCTAAGGACCTTCCTGAATTAAATCATTCTTTAGGTTTATCCTACTGGCATCTAATCACAGTCACCATTGCTTTGCTCCTGAGCATGCTTCTGTCTACCTGTGAAAGAAGGGAGTTTCATTCTATTAAGTCATGACTATATGCTACTCATGAATGTTTTTTTTCCCAAAAAAACTGAAAATTACTGTTTTCTCAGATTAATATTTAGAGAATGAGGTCCTGTTTTCTTGGATTATAGTGAAAAGTATTTTGATATGACTGACGGCCTTAATATATTCAAGAAAAAAATAATATCTACTAAGTGAAGGATGCTGCAGAGAGATATCAACGGCTTTTGGCAATGTGTACATATTTTCATAGCTGAGGAAGGATTGTATATTCAACATAGAAAACCTGCTGGTCCTCGCAAGACACCCCTGGCTCCAGTGACAATGGTTTCTTCCCTCAATCCCCTACCGAAGTGTGGTAGTGCCATAACTGATTTGGATCTAACTGAACCTCCATCACACACTAATGGATGTTTGTTCTCCAATAGTGAAGCTGCAGTTGTAGAAAATGCACAGCAAGCACAGGATTTAACTGAACAAGAGAGGTTGCCTAACCATGTATTACATCTTGAGAGAACATCGGGAGAGACTGCCAGCAGTAGTAACACCGCTAGTAATAATAATTTTTTAGGCTCTCCACATCGAATTTTATTAATCTTTCAAGAGAGGATACAAACCAAATACAGAGAAGGCCCACAGCAACAATGGGGACAAAGCAGAGGAAAAGGAGGTTATATGGGCAGACAGCAATATTGGGGACAAAGCAGAGGAAGATGCAAAGGAAATTTTATGGGCCCACGGACCAAAAATTGATCGAACACGAGCAGGTAACACATGAATATTCTGTTTCTCCAATGATGTACTTACAGAGATTGAACACAAACTTTTAAGTAAAGAATTAATGCTTATTCCTGCTGCTAATGGCAACATTAATGAATTGTTGTAAGAATTAAAACCATTTGTTAAAGATATGAATTTAAAATTTTTATTTTGTCTTGTCAAGTATTTAAACACAGAAGTACTTTTACACCAATCAGCCACTCAGTTATCACTGCTTTTTATAACGTGTGAACAACTGTATAATATTTATGAAAATTCATCAGCTAAAAAGTTTTATAATTTAAGTAATGATGAAATTATGTAAGCTATGTGATAACTCTGATTTCATTATTAAACAAGCTGACAATGGAGGAGCGACTGTATTAATAAATAAGAGTGATTATGTAAGAGCTATGAATGAACTTTTGCTCAATGCTTTAACTTTTTCAAAATGTAATTTTATTTTTAATACTTTGATATATAATGTTAAGTTTGTTTTATATGATTTGCAACGGGACAATGCTATTAAAATGGAGAATTATAATGTTATCTATGTTACATCACTAGTAGTTCCTATTTTATAAGGACTATCAAAGGTACATAAGAATGTTTTACATCCTCCTATGGCAACCAATAGTTACTGGCAATCAATGGGCAACTGAAGGTATCTCCATATTTTTAGAGAAGAAACGTAGCCCTTATTTATCTTTTGTTTCTAGACATATTAAGGATACTAATGCATTTTAACGAGGTTATATCAGTGGTGTCGGACAGTAAAAACTGTAACCTTTGACGCAATGTATTTGGTTACTATTGATATTAAATATTTATTTATGGTAATTCTGAATAATTGTGGAAGAAAAGCCATTAGAGTTTGTCTTCGTGTTACTAGTACATTATCTGGGAGAACCATCGAGACACTATGCCTTTTGCTTGACTTGGTTTTATGTAACAATGTATTTTTGTTTAATGAAGATTACTACCATCAAAATCTTGGGGCTGCCACAGGAACTCCAGTTGCTAATACTTGATGCCAGTTTGATTTTGTCAAAATGGGAGAACCAATTTATTTATGGGGTTAATAATTGAGTTGCTTTTTACAAACATTTTGTGGATGATATTTTTATGGTATAGACTGGTAGTGAAAGTTTGTTGATTTCTTACATACTAAGTCTGATTTTTTTTAAGTTGAGTATGCAGTTTTCTGACATACAGATTCTCTTCCTAGATGTTGTAATATCTATAGATGAAGGCACAATATCCACTAGAATACAAACTTAAGATATGCATGAAAATAAATATTTGTATTTTAATAGTATGCAAACTAGACATGTATAACAGTGTTGCTGAAAGTCAATTTCTTAGAGCCAGTCACTTGAATACAGAAGAACAAACTTTCAGGGTAAATATGGAAGTTATGGCTACTAATATTAAGGACAGGGGCTATTCTGGCACCTTGTTAACATCTCATAAAGAAAGGGTGATCTCTGAATGTGTTAATATTAGCCAACAGTACTTTTCTGATCGAACCACATGGACAAATACTGATACAGTGTCTAGTGTGGTCCTTAAAAATGAACTATGTTATGAAATATCATAGAAGGACCTCTCAGATACAGAGGCATAATTAGAAATACAGGCTCGGGGGGGCGGAGCCAGAATGGCTAACTGAAAGCAGCAGTAGTTTAAAGCTCCATATAAATAGTTAAATAAGACAGGAAAAATATTCTTTTTTTTTTCTTCAAAGTATAAAATCTTATAGATAAAGGACTAATTTACATAATTAGAAACTTTGAAGTTTTACAAATAATTTCCTGCCAAAAAGCTTGGAGATAAATTCACTTGTTAAAATGAGCAACTCAAAGAATTCTCACCAGGATGCTGCCTTAAAGAAGGAACTACAACAGATGGCATCTACCCCTGCAGGAGTTGTCTTTGAAGATGGATGATTTTAAAAATGACCTGGAAAATCTTAAAAAAAAACAGTCAAAAACAGGCTGACACCCTCAAGGAAATGCTACAACAACACCAGAAATGGATAACAGGAATAGAGATTTCTCTAAAAGACTTAGAAAGCAGATTTAAGGAAGAGGAAACAGAAAGAAATGCTTCTTAAACAAAACACTTGGCTGGTTAATAAAGTAGATGACTTGGAAAATAGGGAGAGGAGAAATAACATCAAGATTTTCGGATTACCTGAAAACACAGAAGGTGAGGATATTGTTTCCTTTTTATCAAGCTGGATCCCTGACTTTTTAAATTTAAAAGGACGACTTTCCTTTGGCATTGAAAGGGCACACAGAGCTCTTGGGAAACCTGCCACTAACTCAAACTCTCCTCCTAGGTCAATAATTATCAAATTTCTTTCATACTTGGACAAGGAACTGATTTTAAGATCTGCTTGCAGGAAGGCACCTCTAAAATATAAACAGAGCCTGATAAGATTTGATAACAACTATTCATCCAGAATAATGGAACAAAGGAAAAAAGTGTGGCCAATGATAAAGTTTCTGAAACAAAATAACACCTAGGCACAACTTGCATATCCAGCTAAGATAAGAATACTGTATGCCAATGACATGAGGACTTTTATTGACTTAGAGAAAGCCTCTTCATTTATTAAAACTAATAATGTGATTACTTTACCAGAAGGTATGAATTGGATGTCACCTTCTCTCAAGAGAACAAAAGAAACAAATGTCTGGACAGATGTCAAAAAGAAGAAGCAAAAGACTGATACTGTTACAGCCAAATCTCTCAAAGCACCTACTATGATATGAAGTGTTTTAACATTACTTTAAAGGACCAATTTTACTGCTTAGAATGTTAAAACAAAGGTAACTAACTACTGGAATCTTTACCTATATTTTTTTGAAAACAGATGACACATGAGAGTTTTCACATTACCTCAGGTATGTAAAACAGGGTACTTTTCTTTCACAGAAGGAGGGTTATATAGCACATAAAATATTTATACTGTAAATCAACATACATAGTATATGTGTATTTTCTCTTAATTTTCTCTTTTCTCTCTCTTCACGCTTTTCTCATTATTTATTTTAACTGCATCATCTCCCTTTCTAAATTCTCTCCTATTTACTATACTAATATAGTCTGTATATATTTAATAACTCACTATCTATACATAGATAAATAATAGTCTAAAATAATCTAGTTTTAAGGTAAACTAATTGGAATAATGAACTTAATTGTCATTACAATATTTATTAGATTAATGATGGTCACTGTTATGCTTATTGGGTTGGGGACATGTTTGTGATTAACGCTGAAATGTTCCATTCATGTACATATGTCCTATGAATTATTTCCTTTTAGTATTAACAAATACATAAAAAAGGATGGAAAAATGTACTGTTGGTTAAGAGAATTGAAGCTTTCTTCACACTCTATTTGCATTGCCATAGCAACAGTAAACAACTACTGCAGTTTCTAAGGACACTGTGAAATCTGCGAAGTGCATTTAGCCTCACAGATAACAAATAATATAAAACAGTAATGTTGTTTAGTTATTAAAATGAAAAACAATCTAAACAAGGTAAAATAAATACATAATAGGATTATTTGTAAATATTTTATGATTTATCCTCACAGAATTACATATTCCTGTAAACACAACTGAAATGTTCCCAAACTACATGTGCACTGAAATGTAGCTGTTTGATTAAAAAGTATTACTCACTTTAACATGCTGATTTCACAAGCTATCTGCACTGTAAAAGTTATATTTTATATGTTACTTGAAATTGCCAGTCTCTAGAGCATATGAAAAGATGCATATTATACAACGACCCCTCCATTAATATTCAAAAACGTGCACACTGATTGGTCAGCGTGCACATTGTAAATCAGAGTTATAGTAATGGAAAAAGGTCCGGTCACCTGGACTTTTTCCATTACTATAACTCTTTTTTTACAGCAACGGAGAACGCAAGATCTCCGTTGCTTCACACTGTCTCGCTATGTTAAACGAGTTCAACATAGCGAGACAGCTTGAAAAAAGCAACGGAGATCTTGCTTTCTCCATTGCTTTTTTCAAAACTGTCTCGCTATGTTAAATGGGTTTAACATAGCGAGACAGCTTTAAAAAAAAGCAATGGAGATTCTCCGTTGCTTTTTTTAAAGCTGTCTCGCTACGTTAAACTCATTTAACATAGCGAAACAGTTTGTAAAAAGCAACAGAGATCTTGCTTTCTCCGTTGCTTTTTCCCACAACTCTGATGTACTGCGTAGACATACGCATGTGCAGTACATCAGAACTGCCGCAGAATACCAGACAGCTGCGGAAGGGCAGCAAGGAGACATTATACACTGCCATTATTTAAGAAAAGTAATTTTTTTTTTCTTAAATAATGTAATTGTATAATAGCAATAACCCACGCCTGGGTGTGGGTAAAGCTGGATTGATTCACCCACAGTTGGCTTTGTTTGGCCACTCGGGCTTCGCCCTCATGACCAAACCACACCAACCGTGGGTAAATCCAGCATTACCCAGACCCAGGCGTGGGTTATTGCTATATTACTTTTTGCAACATGTTATCTTTGCAGTTACCTCACACTCTGTACCAACTCACTTGGTAACTGATAGCGGTTATTCATTTAAAATATCAGTTTAAATATTAAATGTGCCCTTGAAATGTTATTGACATTTTGACAAAATATAATCTGAACTGTAAAATGAATGACTTGAAAGAATTGAAGTAATGCATAGATTTCAAAGACAGTTCTTGACACTACAGTAAACGTAAAAATATATATTCACAAGGAAGTATTGAAATGTTTTAGTCTTCCAGTTAAAATAGCTTACTTTCAACATTATGCGATATCAGAAAGTTTGAAGAGGAAATAACTATTCTTTGTCTTTATAATGATTATTAGACAGATGTTAGACTTTGCTTAGTTTAATGAATTGTGATATATGTTTATAAGGAAAAGTGAACTCAATTACTCACATTGGACTACACATTCCTGGAAACTCAACCGAAATGTTCCCATATTACTTGTGAATTTAAATGAAACTGCCTGATTAATAAGCATAATTTACTTTAACAACCTGAATCCATATGCTACCTGCTCTATATATGTTACATTATATATGTCACTTGCATATGACAGTCTCTAGAGCACACGAAAAAATACATATTAGTTTTGCAACATGCTATATTTGCAGTAACCATACATTCTAAACTAACGCAATTAGCAACTGACAAGTTATTTATTTGAAACATCAGTCTAAATATTAACTGTGCCCTTGAAATATTGTTGCTGTTTTGACAAAACAAAACCTGAATTGAAAAAGGAATGATTTGAAGAAGTGAAGTATTGTACAGATTTCAAAGACAGCTATTGACACTACAATATAAGTAGAAATGTATACATGCAAGGAAAAATTGAAATGCTTTATACTTTTAGTTAAAATAGCTTATTGTTAACTTTTTGCTTTATCAGAAAATTTAAAAGAGCTAGGAAATTATTTCTACTTTGTCTTTATAATGTTTGCTAACATGATGTTAGTCACTGACTTTTTTAATGGATTGCGAGTCATGTACAAGACGGACTACTGAATGTTAATTCTGTTTTCCTATGCTTGTTGAATTTCTTTTATTAGTACTTATTTACAACAAGGGAAAGAAAGGGAAGGAAATCTCTGTTTTTGGTCAAGAGAGGAGAGGCTTAAGAATAGTCTCACTGCCCCGAGAACTCTCTGAGTTGCTCTAAATACTATTTGATTAATACTTACCTAAGGTAAGTCTTGATTACCATATAGGTACCTTCACATTCATTCTAGACCTGATGTGACTACCCATTCTGGAAGCAGGAGGTGCCCTATGCAGGATGGGAATTGTCAGGGTGATCATAGTTCATTCTTAGACTCCGCTTTGTAAATCTATAAATATGTAAAAGTACTGCACACTAGAATGTAGGGCGCCTCTACTCAGAGTCAGGATACCACTGATAAGCCATGTCTTTTCATAAGTGTAAGTTGAAGTTGTTGAGCTGAAGAGTGGGAAAGTAAAGGAAGACAGTACACCTACAGTAAATTCATATTTCATTGGTAATCACTCATTGTCTCCTGTAGAGTCTTTTTAGTCAAATTATTTTAGTAATAATCTATTTGTTGTTGGCTTATTTAGTGTATGCTCCTCTGTTGCATTTAATTTATCCAAAATGGCATACCTGACATGTTTGGGATCTCTTAAGGGAACTAAATATTGGATATTTTCTAAGTCAGCATAATAATTGTTTACACTACTAACATTCCATCCTGATATATAAAATACTATAGAACAATAATGGAATAATATAGAATTTCATATCTCTTTTAAGAAAATTCTCCATATAAAAATTTTACATATGGAGCTCAGCTGATATTGTTGGTTAAGGGTATGAGTGATAATCCAATAGATCTATCTTTATCTATTGGATTAGGAATGACTTTCATTCCATGTTCAATGGGAAATTCATATTTACTTGTATTTGATACTTTAGAATTAATGTTTTATAGAAGTACTTTTTTAAAGCCTGACCAGAATTTTACCCTACTTATATTTAAAGCAGAAAAAACATTAAATTACACTCCCAAGTTTACACACATAAAAATAACATCCATGGTTATCAGAGAATATGGTATAACTACTATAATCAAAATTAAAAAAAAAAGAAGCAAAAAGTTTCTTCCAACAATAACTTGAAATGGATTTAACATTCTTATCATTAAATACCAATGGCTTAAATAATGCAAATAAAAGACCAAACTTACTAATATTTTTAAATCTAAATAAGGAACAAGTAGTAATTCTCCAGGAAACACATTTTAAGACTAATGATAGCTTTATTTGGAACCCTAAGGACTATACAGTCTTAGCTCAATCCTCCTATAGAACAAAGACAAAAGGAGTATCAATTCTCTGGAAGAAAAACATAATCACTCCAAAAGTTATTTATAAATATGAAGACAAAGAAGGTCTACCAGCATTTGTTAAAATTAAATTTAATAACAGAATATGGGCCTTAGCTAATCTATATTGGTTCCCAGGAATTGGAGCAGGAACGGTTAAAAAACACCTAGATTTTATTTCCAACAATTATAAAAGAAATCTTATACTGGGAGAAGACTTTAATTGTACCTTGGAAGCTTCTGAAACCACCAAAAGTCTTTTCACATAGCAACTATTTCAAAATCCTTAAAAAAATGGATTGATTCATTTCATTTAATTGACACTTTTAAAGTAAAAGATAAATTCTTATTATTTTCCCATAAAGACCATAGATTTGGAACACAAACCAGAATAGACAAATGATTCGTACTTCAAGACTTACAAACAAAAATCCTCAACTTCTCAATAGTTCCATGCCCCTTCTCAGATCATGACTCTCTGATAATGAAGCTCCAAACAGAGTTTAAACCTTTAATCCTCTCAACTAGAATTCCATCATATATCACGAAAATTAAAGAATTCTGACCCTGGATGTTGTCAGAATTACAATCATTTCTTGAAATTAATAATACAACAGAAATCAGTAGAGTCATGGTTTGGGACTCATTATAAGCGTATTTATTTGGTAAGACCCTTAGCTGGTACAAAAACAAAGTTAGAGAGTGGGAATCTGACTCATTAGACTTGCAAACCAGACTCTTGACAGCAAAATTTAAAAAAAAAAATCAGTCAAAAAAGAAATAGAGGAATTAAATAAAAAATATAATGAAATTCTAACGCACAAAACTTGTCTAGCCTTGGAAAAATTAAAAATAAACTCATTAGCCACCTCCCCCAGATATCTACATAACACACCTACAAGAATTAAAAAACAATCTAAAGAAAATAACATTAGTAGTATATATCATGAAAAGAAAGGGAAAAAAGTATCAGATATAGGAGACATCCTTGAAGCATTTCAGTTCCATTATATGGAACACTTCAAAAAAGGAGATTTAGATACCAACCAAATAAACTTAGATACAAACCTTATCAATATAAAAAAAATTCCCAAAAACTTAAAACTAGACTTACAAAAACCTACAGCCTACGAAGAAATTGTTGACAAGATAAAAGAAAGTAAATCTAACAAATCTCCAGGGATAGATGGCATAATTACGGAAATTACAAACTTTTCCCTTCAACAGTAATCTCCCTTTTTCATAAAACTTTGCTAGAAGTCCAGTCAGAAGCAAAAATACCACCCTCATGGAAATATTCTCTCATAACACCTATTCTAAAATATAATAAACCATCAGACCTTTGCACCTCATACAGACCTATATCATTATTGAATAATGATTACAAAATATTCATGTCAATACTAGCTAACAGAATAAAAATCCCACTTTCAAAGACAATTAATAATGATCAGACTGGATTTTTACACAACAGGCACACACATGATAATATTAAAAGGATACTTACTCTTATAGATTATGTGAATAAAGAAGATAGAGAAACAATTGTAATTAGATTAGACATAGAAAAAGCCTTTGATTCCCTCAACTGGGAATATCTATTTAAAACTTTAGCTTTATTTGAATTTCCTCTTCCCTTCATCTTATTACTAAAAAACATATATATTAATAACTTAACCTACATTAAATTAGGTCCTTTCACCTCAGAATCCATCCATATAACAAAAGGTACTAAACAAGGATGCCCCCTTTCTATTTTATTTGCTTTGACTATAGAAATACTTGCAGAAATAATGCGCAATAATCCAAGAATAAAAGGAATAGAAGGCTATGACCAGTCCATATCTAAAATAATGTTTTTTGCTAATGATATTTTATTAACCTTATCAAACTCTAGAGAGTCATTAGGAGAGCTAGAAGAAGTAATGGAGAAATGTTATAAGACTTCAGGTCTACACTTTAATAGATCAAAATCAAAATTTCTATTTTTAAATAAGAAAAAAGAACTTCAAGTTACAGATAAATCCATCATAGGAAAACAAAAACTTATGCTAAATTATTTAGGAATAGTGTTAAGCAAAAATATAAACAAAACAATATTAATAAATTATAAAAACATTATTGAATCAATAAAAATATATATAGAAAAGTGGAACAAAATTATATTAACTTTTGAAGACAGATTGCAATTAATAAAAATGGTCTTATTGCCAAAAATACAATATGTAGCATTAGCAATACAGTTAATTCCTGAAAGATGCATTCTTAAAGAAATAAACTCATGTTTAATAAAATCTTTATGATATCCCAAAAAGAATAGAGTTGCTCTAACTCATCACATTAGACCATGGAAACAAGGAGGATTGAACTTCCCAGAAATAGAAACATATATAAAAGCATCTGTGCTTAAAACTACAATAGACTGGATAAACCCAAATTATTTTGCCAACTGGAAAGAATTAACGACGACTATATTAACTAATGAATTTAATCTGTTAAAAAAATGTTAATAGTAGACAAATCAAACAAACCCTGGTACATGCTATGCATAAGTTATTGTTTGTCTTTCGGCTTTTCCCTGTTAGGGGTCACCACAGCGGAACTCCGGTCCGCTAATGATTGGCAGTTGGTTTTTATGGTGTTGAGTTGCCAGCCCAACCCCCAACCTTCAACGAAGGCACCCCCATTCGACGCATGTCTTTCGAACGCCCACTCGACTGTGTGGAGGACATGCAGACTCCACACAGAAGGCACTCCCAACCCAAGATGATAATCGAACAGGAGAATCTCTTGCTGTGAGGCAGCAACGCTACTGCTGCACCACTGCAGAAGTATACATACTATGCATAAGTATACAATATAATATAACAAAACCTTTTAAAACAACACTGATTAATCATTACATCAATTCCTTTAGGAAGCTTATCAATGCAAACATAGATCTAAAACTTTGGTTTGACCTTTTAATCCCATTTACCATTACTAAGAACTTTCCTCACAAAATATATAGGGAAACAATAACCTCCTGGGAACAAAATGGATTCTTATGCTGATTTCAATGTGTAAATACATTAAATGTTTTAGATATGTTGTTGTTGTCTTTCAGCTTTTCCCGGTTAGGGGTCGTCACAGCGGAACTCCGGTCTGCTAATGATTGGCAGTAGATTTTGACAAACACCGAGGTGCCAGCTCAATGTTCAACCTTCAACGAAGGCACGCCCATTTACGCATGTCTTTCGAACGCCCACCCAACTGCGGGGAGGACATGTAGACTTCACACAGAAGGCACACCCTGCAATCCAGGCAAGAATCGAATGGGAGAACCTCTTGCTGTGAGGCAAGAACGCTACCGCTGCATCACCGTGGATATAAATGTTTTAGATATACATATGATAAAAACTGCTTACAATATTCCAACACAGGACTGGTTAACCTTACAAAGCATTCTAATGTACACTCAAGATTTATGCAGATTAATTAATAATTCCTCATTTAAAGATATTCCAAATCTAATAAGTTTTCTGTATGAATTTATATATAATAGTTGTAAAAAGAAAAATTTCATTTCAAATCTATATAAAGAGTTAATAACATATAAAACAATTCCCAAACCATCATACTGGCAGTTCTTAACAAGAAGTCAGTCACTGCAGTTAACAGAAGAAATTAAAACTAACATCTTACTATCAGTTAATTACACCTCTAACACACAGTACTGGAAAATATTTAACTGGAAATACTTACATAGAGCATTTTTAACACCAGATAGAATTAAAAAAATCAGTACTACTACAAATGGTTTTTGCTGGACGTGTGAAAAGTCAAAAAGCAGACTGGATTCAAATTTTTTATGAATGTAATAAAATTAAATCATATTGGAATGGAATCAATCATTTTCTACAAGCTTTATTTAATGAATCCTTTACCTTAACTAAAGTATTGATAATTCTAAATGTAAATGAAGGTCCCTGCCTGAATAAGACAAATATGTATTTGTTATGGACAATACTTAAACCAGAAGGTGGAATTCAAATACACCCCCGACTTTGGAAGAATTCTACACTTTACTGAAGACAACTGCATTGACGGAAATAAAAATCAAAGAACTACGAATCTATCCCAAGCCATTGGTAAATAATCCTTGGAAGAAAGTTAAATCTTTGTTGGACACTCTGCAAAAATCAATATTGTATCTCTGATAACTGATCTGTTAATTCTATATTTAATAACATACAGTGTATATAATTGAAAGTCAGGCTATTGTAAATATTGTATATAGTTGTTTAAAATGATATTTAAAAATATTTAAAAAAATATTATGTAAATGTTATTTTAATTAAAAATAAAAAAAATATTTGAGGGAAAACAAGAAATAATGGCTCATTTTGAGAGCTGTTCCTGGACTGAATGTTAGTTTGGAAAAGACCTTTGTTTGTATGTAAGAGACAGAGGAATTTAAGGCAATAACACTTGTTTCAAACAATTTAACAATAATCAAGTTATACACTACAGGACACAAGGGACTAAACCTTGTTACAATTGTACCTTTTTTCAATCATCCTAGGATACCCAAACATTTCATATTTAAATATTTTGCCACATGTTTAACTGAAGATATAGTTTATCTGGCAACTTGTACTAATTGCACTTATTTTTGTGTTAGTAGGAGTACTAGAAAACTTAAAAATAGAATTTGTGAACGTATTTCTGATATTCATATGCAAATCTAATGCTCTGTATAAACATATTCCTGAGTAAGGAAGTGGTCATAATCTTAAAATTAGAGTACTACAATGTGCTTTCAACAATAAAAGAGAAATGGCTGAATATAAATGGCTTAATTATTTTAGAACTGATACATTTTGTGATTTAAATGTTGCTACTAAAATTAAACTAGTTTTAAATATTAAGTATCTTCTTCTTCTTCTTTCAGCTTTTCCTGGTTAGGGGTCGCCACAGTGGATCACCTGTCTGCTCATGATTGGCAGTGGAGTTTTACGGTGTCGAGTTGCCAGCCCAACCTTCCACAGAAGTCACACACAGTCACACCTAGGGCCAATTTTTAGAGTTAAGCATAATAAATTGAAATGAATCTATTTAGTGTGTGTTTTATTGTTTAATTAATTACAGGGATGCTATAAACTGACTGTATGTAAAAGAGTGTTGCTATACTTAAAAGCTTTGTGTGTGTGTGTTTTTTTTTTGTATTAAATACATATTTTTACTTATTTATCTTGTGGTCATAATGTCTTGTTCATTCACTTTGATTTATTTAAGAGCATTACGCTTAGCTGAGTTAATTGTGCCTGTTTTTTTTTTTTTCATTAGTCTGGTTATCTTCAGGTTTCAGCCAATAAATTGGAAGCTGGCTACTGTCACCAAACTAGAATATAGCCACCTGGGATATGAACAAGGAACCTCCTCCCTCAGACCTCTTCCCTTGTGCCAAAGGAGAGGACTGCGAAGGCTTGAAGCCTCATTAGTCTAGAACAAACCCTGCACAACAGGAGATCAGGACATTTATGAAACATATGTACTTTCAGGAGGAACAGGCCTGGACCTACTCTTTGAACTCTGGTCCTAGTGATGATATTCTAATCCATGCCTAGGACTGAATGGAGCGCCCGCTAGCCAATCTCCATGGAAGGACAACCTTCTGTATTCACAAAACAGTCCAAAACCTCTTCTCCCAGTGTTGGCAAGTAGTAGGTTTTTGTACTTCTGGGCACGTTTGGCAGTGCTTCCAGACATGCTCCTCCAGTAAGAAATATAAGCAAAGGGCCTTGACTGGCATTTTTGCATACACATGTAAACTAGCAAGGCATGCATATGAAGGAATTTCAGCCAGCAATAGCTAGGATCATGATATGAACTGTGTAAGCATCAAAAAAAAAAAAAAAAAGGCAAGCTGAAAAAACATGGCATGGTCTTGGGGACAGAGATACACACCTCTGTATGTAGTATTATGATTTGTGTCAGAATGAATCGCGCACACACACAATTAAATATCATGGGATCTTCTAAAAAAGATTGCTGAATTCTCAAAGGTGAAAAGGTTGAATCCAACCAAAGAAGCACACAAGGGGGTTATCAGTATTAGGTCTTTATAGATGCCTGTTCTATGCCAACTCTCAGACTCCTTTAGTTTCCAAACCATCATTTTACATGCCTCATAAAAAATAAGCATTCCCACATACAAACTTGCATTAAGGGAAAATGCATTTCCATCAAGTATTACAAACTCTAAAATGTTCGCTACTAGCTCTAAGTAGTACATCATAACCACGTAATTCCTTACAAAACACACACGCACACACACACACACACACACACACGCACAAAAAAAAACTTCCCTCCTTCTCTCATCCAGCCACTGTATCATTCCAGGTACTTACACTGCCTAGCATATGTGATCAGTCAACTAAGCTGCACCACTACACAGAGCCCAACCTCTTCTCAGGAAATGGCACCTATTAGCTTTGTTTTTCTTTTTACCTTAACCTGTACCTATCCACAGCACCCTCATATTAAATTTTACAGCATTTCTTTATTGTCATATACTGTGATTTAATAAACCTGCAGCTTCAGCTATTTCATTTTTTGAACAATGCTTTACATATAGTCAAGCATCTGAAACTGTAGTCGACTATACCTCTGCTATATTTTAAATACCAAGTTGTGCCGAAATGCTTAAATGGTACATATTATGGCAATTTTCGTATGCCATCTCTCTACCGCCTTTGGCTGTAATTGAAAATGATACTGTGACTATCGTCTAACTTACTCAGAAAACAAAATAAATTAATTAATTATAAGAACGAAATGCATCTTGAAAGCAGGACACCCCTCCTTCCATAAAAGCTCTTCCATACAATGGTGATCATCTGTACGTTATCCAATGTAGACACTTTGAACAGTTAAGTGAAGAAATGTTTGCCCTGACTGAAAAGTATAAATGACATTTAAAACCCAGGTAAGCAAAATATTCAGAAAAATGAAGAGCTAAGTTTCACTATCACATTTAAAGCGAATATACCACCAACATATACGTTTAGAGTGCTGGCTGTATAGGGCATGACTTCACTCCTCTAATCATGCCCTCCCCTTTATTACATTAAACATGTTTTGTATCTTGCTCTTAATAAAGGAAATCCAAAACATAATATAACAAGCATTTTAGAACATAAGCAGCGTGAGTAGTTTAGCAGACACCATACATACCTTCAGTATTAAGATCAAAACATTGTGGTTTCTGTCCCCACACCACTCACCTGCATTCACGTTCCATCAGTGGCAGTGCAGGAAGCCAGAATTGCTACTGCCCTTTAGATAAGATGCTAAACCATGATCCTGTGTGCCTGGGTTGACTGCAAGTGCATGATAATTCTTCAGACAATGCTCTTACCTCAATACTGTGGAATTCACTCAAAGCAAACATGATTTATCATGAAGCCAGAATGGATATATGTCATCAAGACACACTGAAAAGCATTGTTTATTGCTATTATATAGGGATTTATGTTTTATGGTATATTAATCTCTTAGTACAATACTATGTGGGTGGCCACGGTGGTGCAACGGTTAGCATTGCCGCCTCACAGCAAGATGTTCTCCAGTTCAATCCTCGGCTGGGGTGCCTTCTGTCCGGAGTCTGCATGTCCTCCCTGTGGTTGCGTGGATTTCCTCCAGGTTATCCAGTTTCCTCCCACATCCTAAAGACATGCTGTAGGTGGCTTGGATACTCTAAATTGGCCCTAGGCGTGTGTGTGTGTGCCTTCCGTGAAAGGTTGGGTGCCGGGATGGCAATACGACACCGTAAAACTCAACTGCCAATCATAAGCAGACAGGTGATCCTCTGTGGCAACCCCTAACCATGAAAAGCCAGAAGAAGTACAATACTATGTCTTGGTCCCACAGTTCACCACTATCATTACTCTGCATAGCACACAGATTGTGCTGACATTTTGGCATATATGCTTACTTATGTTTCCCTAACTTGCACAGACATGCATTCTGATTAAGGCTGTAGTGATGCATTTTTGCTGTGGATTTCAGGTGAATGTAGGTTAATAATCTAGTCATATGCTTATTCCAGAGGACACTGTTTTTCAAGCTTTCCATTGTTTGACTATACTCAGTCAACACCACCTGATTTACGTGCCTTTCAGTAATGATGCATTACCACTTCTAATGAATCAAACAGCTGCATTGCAATTAAGTAATGTATGTTATTTTATAGTATGGATACTGTGGCACTTGTTCAGGAAGAGTGAAAGTAGAACACTTTTAATAAGCTCCTGGAACCTACTTATACTAAACACTATACATAATATACATACTGCATCACTTAACTTGTCCAGCAGTAAACTATAAATAAGCCCTCACTATTCAAAAACTTTGAAATAACACATTAGGGGCATATTTTCATCATGAATTCATTCTTACTTCTCTTCAGTTTCTTTTTGTACCACAAATATATTTTCTTATTCAATTACTAAGTAATACTTCACCTTGTGAAAACCAAATGCTGCAAATAAAATATATATCTACACTGCCATAAAATGGCTTTAATGTATGTAAAAAAATACATTCAAAGGAATAATATTGATTTTCCATTTAGCACTGACATAACCTCCAGAAACCAGTTGCTGTACCAAACTTTCCCCATAAGCAATTACCGGTAGCTTATCCTAATTCCATTTATTGCCTAGACATCATTAAGGATGACAACAGCTGGCTAGGGGAGCATATAAAGTACCCCCCCCCCCGAGTCAAACTTTTCTTATCTGAAAACAGCAGGCCCCACAGAAGCTCTGAAACCCACACCTCTATAGTACATTTTATAGCTTATTACTACAAGAAAACTGGATGATTCATGGGGCTAGCTGGCACTGGGTGAGAATGTGGTATTTCATTGTGCCACTGGCTGTTACTTGGAAATTCTTGGCACTAGATATGTTTGAAGCGACTACCTCAAAATCAGGTCTGAGCTGCATCTACCATGATTCCTGAGTCATGTTACCAATATTTGTTCCCCAGTGGAATGTTTTACTTAGTCCTGCATATTCCCAGGCCTACCCTACCTTGGGAAAATATTTTGGAGCCAGAGCATATGCCCCGATATGACCTGGTCCGTTGTCTGTGGCAACTACAACTTCATCCGAAATAAAGCCCAAAACATCTTCACAAGTGTACTCTGCAAATAAACATACTGTACTTCCTTGCACTTAGTGATGAACAACGATTGTTACTGCTTTAAACTAAAACAAAAAAAGAAAAAAAACAAAAACATCTTGCTTTTTTCACACTTTCTGAAATTTAAGAAAGGTCAGTTACAGATTTGCTGTTCTGAACTGTTTGTAAGTTTCTTGGAGGCCAGTGCTTGCTTGGGCTAAAGGGTAGTCTCTGTGTTCACCAGTGGCAGTGGTTAACACTGAGCAGCCTGCCTGTCCTTGTAGGAGTGGTTACTGCATAGAAGCTGTAGTTTTATTGGCCATTTTGGGTCAATTCTAAACTCCTTGATCTCTCTCTCTCTCTCTTAAAACCCTGCTGCCTCGTGGTTTTGGCGTCTTTCCAGGCTTGTTAGTTGTTGCTGAAGCACCTACCAAGGGGAGAAAATGCTGAGAGAAGAAAGGAGCCACTTTTGAGATTTTAAGTATTTTCTTCTGATTTTTTGTTTAGAATTACTGCTTTGCCGCCTACTTTTCAGCGTTTTCTGGCTTGCTAAAGTTTATAAATGTATTAGAAACATTATTTAGAACACATCTAGAGCCTGTTTACTGCATTTCCTGTGTTGCACTTAATTTAAAATAGTTTTTTTCTCTTAAAATTGCATTTTACCTGACTTTGGCCTAGCACTCAAGTGTGGGGTCATTTATTGCACTGTTGTGAATATTTTGCTACTTGTGTATCTCTGCTACCTTTAAACTAAAACAAAAAAAGAAAAAAACAAAAAAATCTTGCTTTTTTCCCACTTTCTGAAATTTAAGAAAGTTCAGTTACAGATTTGCTGTTCTGAACTGTTTGTAAGTTTCTTACAGGCCAGTGCTTGCTTAGGCTGAAGGGAAGTCTCTGTGTTCGCCAGTGGCAGCGGTTAACACTGAGCAGCCTGCCTGTCCCTGTAGGAGTGGTTACTGCCTAGAAGCTGTAGTTTTATTGACCATTTTGGGTCAATTCTAAACTCCTTGATCTCTCTCTCTTAAAACCCTGCAACTTTCTTTTTGTGCGGTCTTGCGCACAGAGCAGTGTCGGGCAGCGCTGCTTAAACAGGTTTAAACTATTCCCGACTCCACAAAGTATGCTCTTCACTTTTTCCCTTAGAACTGCTCTAAATCTCTAATTAAGCACTCTCGTTTCATTCTAAAGCCCTGCACTTGCTTGTATAAGTAATCTCATAGGTAAACACAAACTAAAGCACTACATCCTCTTATACTCCTTCTAAGCACTTGCTCCCTATTGGTTCTTTCTGATCAGTACATAAGTAGTTCCCTTTATTATTCAGGCATGTCCAAAGGTCAGTTTCGAGTTTACTCTCCAGTCCAGCTGGTGAATCTGGGAATCTTGAGGCAATGTTACAACTGCCTTATGTATACAGACCACCCTCTTCTCCTCCCAACAAGCTCAAATATATGTGAGAGATGCAACTATATAGCCAAACTGGAGGCTAAGCTCTCTCAACCCAGTACTGGCACAGTCTGTCAGGAGGAGAAGGTAACCACACACACCACAAATCCAGTCTCACATAGACCTATCGCATCAGCAAACCAAACACATAAACACACAAAAACATACTCGGAGGCTCTAAATAAAAATCTGCCTAAGCAGCAGAGACCTCCAAAGCAGACATCCAAGCAACACCTACCACGAAACAATATCCACGTAGCACATAGCTCACAAAGTCAGAGTGCCACACAGTCACAGGCCTTAAGGCTAAACAACACACCTAATACACTTGTAATAGGTGACTCTATTGTCAGACACACTGATGTCCCACTCACCAGGCTGAACAAGGAGAAGGTTACTGTACACTGCCTGTCAGGTGCCAGGATCCGCCACATAACACAAGCACTCAGGTCACTCCAAAGCAAGTACAAATATGACTCCGTCATTGTCCATGCTGGTGTGAATGACCTGAGACGTACCTTCCTGGACTACATATAAAAAGACATACAGGAGCTCTTTGATCATGTAGCCCAGGCCGGTATGACCCTGACCTTGAGTAGCATCTTACCCCCACCAAGAATGATGCCACAGTATAAAGACAAAATGATCAATTTTAACAATTGGCTAAGGTATTGGTGTCATTCAAACGGGATCCAGTGTCTGTCAGCCTGGGATGACATGCTCGACAAGCCACGTTGCTTCGCTAGGGACAGCTTGCACCTGTCACCCCTGGGTTTTCGAATACTGGCAAAGTCTCTTGCCTCCCCCATAGTGCCTTTTTTAGGCAAGGCTCAAAAGACAAACCTACCCCCATAGATAACACAAAGAAAAAATCTAAGGGTAATGCTGCTCAACGCCGGAAGTCTAAACCTCAAGATGCACGCACTCAAGACTCTCCTCAGTATGGAGAATATCGATATCTGTGCAGTACAGAAACCTGGTTCAAGGCTCCCGAGAGCACCCCAGCACTAACAGGTTATACTTCATACCATGCTTTCCGTCCCCAAAACTCAGACCGAACCACAAAAAAAGGGGGGAGTATCCATATTTATCAAAGATACCCACACCTCCAGGTTAGTGACACTGCACAAAGCATCGGAGACCATCCATGTGCAACTAACAGTGGGAAAAACTGCCTTTCAGTTTGTAGCCTGCTACAGACCACCCTCCCAAACACGGGAACCTCACTCGGCTTTCCTGAGAACACTGGAGAATATGAAGGTCTCTACAAACACTATTATATCGGGTGACTTCAACTACCCAAACATCGATTGGGAAAACTACTCAAGCCTAAACACCCTTGCCCAACGGTTCCTAGAATTTATAAACTCAAATGCTATGGAACAACTGGTCACCACTCCAACAAGAGGGGAAAACATACTGGATCTGGTCATCACCAACATGGGGTCTCTATGTTCCACACCAGAGGTATACCCCTCATTGGTAAGATCAGACCATAAACAAATCTCACTGGACATCCATATTCCGTCCCCACCTCTAGTCAAGGAAACTGTAGTGAAGAACTTCTCAAAAGCAAACTTCACACTTCTCAAAACTGAGGTGGAATCCTTCAAAGCCCCCGGGCCAGTGGAAAATACAGCCCAAAATGCAGAATCCTTTACAAAAGCATTCTATGGACAACTACAGGAATGCATGGAGCATGCTACCCAAATAAAATCAAGACTCACTCCTCCAAACGCAGCAGACCTGTCTGGTGGACCCCGGCCATAAATAAGCTATACAACAGAAGGAGAAAGCTACTACATGACAGAGCACAATCCCAAAAAGGGAAGGCGTCACTGATCAGTACTAGCAAGAAACTACGATCCCTCATAAAAACATCTAAGGCCAGCTTCGAAAGAAAAATTGCACAAGACACTAAAGATAACCACAAGGCCTTCTTTAGTTATGTCAGAAACCTGGGAGGCAACTCCCAGATATGCTCTGAGTTAGTGCAAAATAACAAAAAAATACACTGAACTCACAGACATTGCCAACATCCTGGCAGAAAGGTTCAGTGCAACCCCCCCCCCCCCAAAAGAGCAAATGTCTATCACCCAGAGTGTAGCCTTCCTGAGATCACAGATGCACAGGTGAGAGCTGCCCTCTCCAAAGCAAAAAACACAGCATCAATGGGACTAGACGGTGTCCCGGGCTGCGTCTTACAAGAGCTCCAAGAAGAACTAAACTCTCATATAAAGTCACTGTTCAATCTCAGCCTTACTACAGGATATGTACCCAAGGAATGGCGTACAGCAACAGTGGTCCCACACAACAAAGGTGGTGCCACAACAGACCCTGGAAACTATCGCCCTATAAGCCTGACTAGCCTCGTCTGCAAAGCTATGGAGCGTATCATCATGGAAATCATAAACAAAGACATTGGGAACCTCCAGACACTGGATCCTACCCAATTCGGCTTCGTTAAAGGCAGATCTTGCCTCTTGAACCTGGTCGACTTCTTTGAAACAGTTGCCAAAAGAAAAACAAAGTGTAGCATTCGAAAAGACCAATAATCCTCAGAAACGAATACCAGAGAGCCAAGAGTGTTTCTCTTGGCTCTCTGGTATTCTTTGAAACAATTACCAAAGCCATAGATGAAGGGAAGGTAGTCCACACAGCCTACCTGGACCTCGCAAAAGCCTTCGACACAATACCCCAATCGGGCATCATAAATAAGCTCATCAGCTTAAATATCAACCCCTATGTCACAAGATGGGTTGCAAACTGGCTCAGCGATAGAACCCACATGGCCAGAATAGCAGGTGCCATGTCAGACTCTAAACCAGTTACAAGTGGTGCCCCACAAGGCTCAGTCCTGGGACCTCTCTTGTTCGGTATATATTTCTCCGAGGTACAGGCTAACACGGGTGGACTATGGCTGACCAAGTTCGCAGATGACTGCAAACTGGGTGCTGTAATCGACTCTCCGGCTGACACAAGCATCCTCCAAAAGGGTCTCACAGAGATGGATAGCTGGTGCCAGAGCCATGGCCTAAAGCTAACTGCCAAAAAGTGCATAGTCATCCCCTTGGGAAAAACAAAGTGCCCACAAATTACCACATAGGTGGTAATTCATTAAGTACGGAAGAAGTAATTAGGGACTTGGGGACCCAAGTAGATAGCAATCTCTCCTTTGACAATCACGTTGCCAAAGTGGTTAGAAAGACCTTCTATACAGCCCACCTTATCATGAAAGGGTTCACATCTAGCTCAAGAGAGGTCATTGTGCCCCTCTACTCATCACTTATCAGGCCCATAATTGAGTACAATGCCCCGTTTGGGATGTACCTTACCCGACACCTTCAGCAACTGGAAAGACCCCAAAAGTATCTCACCAAGAGGATCAATGGGCTCAAACAAATGCCCTATGCAGTTCGGCTAAAGAATCTCCAGCTCTACTCAGTTGCATACTGCCTACTCAGAGGCGATCTGTATCCGACGTATAAAGCCATGTCCAACCCAGAATTAATGGATATGCTTCACCTCAGGAAATCCAAATCCCTTAGAGCTACATGCTCCAGGGACTTGAACCTCAGCACAGAAATAAATAGGACATGCTGGAGGGACAGATTCATATCCCAGAGGCTCCCCTCACTCTGGAACAAAATCCCGATCCATGTTAGACAGAGCCCGTCACTGACCCTCTTCAAGAGAAATCTTGACGAGTGGATGGGAGATCGTAAGTTTACCCCTGGGATCTCTTCTGTGTTCCTGCTTGACAGAGGTACAGTAAACTAACCTTAAAAGGGCTACCTTCTGTGACCTACTATACAGAGGCACAGTCAACGAATCTAAAAGGGTGGCAAAAGCCAAACACACTCTGGCTAGGCTTATAAATGCCCTAGGGCAGATAGCCTAGTATCAACCTATGAACCTATACATGGCTTTATCAGATTTTGCTTCTGCTATGTATCTAATACCATTGTCTCTTTGCAAAAAAGCTCAATGCAAAGCCCACTATATTGTGCACCCATAATGCTCAGCTGCTGCACTGTGCAGTCTTTGGCAAACTTGCTCTTTCCCCACCTCCATGTTCATGTGCAAGGACCCAGAACTCCAGACCTTCTTCCAGGTGGAGATTCTGCCATAACCTTCACTGCTGAATGGACAAGGTGGTCTTTGAAACTCCCTTTCATATCTCCTCTGGCTTGATCTTCTTTTTCCCAGGCTACTACTTAAGCTCGGGTCATTGGAGTTGCAGTCAGTGCTTAATTCTTGTGCATCTCACATCTACTTTTATTATTATTATTACTACTGAATCAAAATGTTTTGGTACAATATAATAAACAGGTTTGAAAAAAGAATTCAATGATATAAAAAATAAGTGAGTCAGTAAGACTGATATCAGAAACAGAACTGAGGACCTTTATAAAATGCAGAAAAAGGACCCCAGTAAAGCCAAACCATAGAAGCTCATAATATAACTGAGGTTATTTAAAAAAAAATGCATGCATACATACATGGTGTAGTAACCCCTAACTACTGTGGGTTATGTGGAGCTACAGTTTTGGAAAAGTCTTGGAAGATAATCCACACCTGCCCCAAATGCAGGAAGCCACATTACCTTACTTACAAAAGAGGAGGGAGACAGGGACTGTAAAGAATGTTATTTCATAGAAAGCAACCACTGTCAGCAACAGAAAAGCCACTGTTGTTAAACATGGACATATATGTCTCTCAGTTAAAGGTAGTTATATGGCCAGCAAATACATTTAAAACTACTTGGGGGACTGAAAAAAAATTGCCTGAGGAATACTTGGATCCTGTTTTGAACATGTTTGCTTTCATGGAAGAACCAGAGAATAAGGCAGTTTGAAAGACTTTTCTTCTTCTTTGTCTTTCGGCTTTTTCCCGGTTAGGGATCGCCACAGTGGATCACCTGTCCACTCATGATTGGCAGTGGAGATTTTATGGGGTCGAGTTGCCAGCCCGGTGCCCAACCTTCCACAGAAGGCACACACTCATGCCTAGGGACAATTTAGAGTGTCCAATTCACCTACAGCACGTCTTTGGGATGTGGGAGGAAACCGGAGCACCCAGAGGAAACCCACGCGACCACAGGGAGGACATGCTTACTCCGCACAGAAGGCACCCCAGCTGAGAATCGAACCGGAGAACCTCTTGCTGTGAGGCAGCAATGCTAACCGCTGCACCACCACAGCCGCCCAGTTTTTCTACTGCATAATTATGCTGGTTTGTATTTTAATCTGTCATCAGTCTAAGCAATCTATGAAGTGCTAATGAAGTGAGAAGTTCAGTGCCATATTGTTTCTGAAACAGTTCGAACTGATGCACGAAGTAAACCCAGTAACATATCTATGGTGTGCTGTTTAAAATTCTATGGCAAGTAAATAAACTGTCTTTAGGAAAACAGGACTCCAAGCATGTGGCAGCCTTCTGCAATGAAAGACCAGTTGATTACTCGAATGAAGGAACTAAAGGGGGACTTCTGCTTTCATTGCACATACTATAAAACTGTCATCTTTACAGCAAGATAGCTTTAAAAAAAGCAACGGAGATCTCCATTGCTGTTTTTAAGCTATCTCGCTATGTTAAACTCCTTTAACATAGCAAGACACTTTCTAAAAAGCAATGGAGATCTTGCGTTCTCCATTGCTGTAAAAAAAAAAAAAAAAAAAAAAAAAAAAAAAGACTTATACTAATGCAAAAAGTCCGGTCACCCGGACTTTTTCCATTAGTATAAGTCTGATTTACAACGGGCACGCTGACCAATATTAATGGGGGGGGGGGGGGTCATTGTATAATTGCTAATAATCAAAGTTACGTTACTTTTTAAGCATAACTGATACAGCCAAAATTCAAACCCCAAGCCTTCTTTCCTCAGATAAACTACATCTGACACAATATGCTTATATACCTCTCAACTTCTTAGAGCAAAAAATCCGGAGGAAATAAATAATGGGGAGCAAAGGCCAAAAAATAGAGACACTTTTTAAATATTGCTCTTACAAACTTAGAAAGTTGATAGTAACAGTTTTTGCATTATCACAAATTTTCTGAAGGGTATGAAGCCGGAAACTCAAATGTCTGTCATTATTTTCTGACTTCAATCCTCAATAATATGCCAGAAAACCACAATTTTATGAGAAATGGACCAAAATACGAGACAAAAATCTGGGCATTCTGCAAAAATCTGTACAGTTGAGAGGTATGTATGCTTATAATATGTAACAAAATGGCCTATGACACAGCAGTGCTGGCACTTGTTTTTTTAACACACTGCAAATATATAAATGTTTTCATCACACCTAAAGCACACTTTAGGTGACCTGTATAAAAACATTGCTCCTTATAGCTGCCTATGAAAAATCCATTTAGCAGATGCGGACTTGCTTGCCTTTCCCCTAACAGTATAAATTTTAACTTCCAGTCCCATTTCCAAAGTTCAGACAATCTACCAAGGAATCAAACTCCCTCTACTTACATATACTAACTCCAAGATCATTGTACCTCAGAGATGGGAGAACACTCTGAAAAACCATAACACAAACATTACATAAATAGCTAAATTTCTGCCTCCCCCTTAAATCACACTCCTCCTCTTGAACATTATGTATGTGTTGTTCCCACAAATTCTATTTATTTCTACGTAATCTGCTCTTTCCCTTTTCTAAACATCTCACTTCCAGTTCTTTTATCTCTAATACTATTCAACACTTCAATTACAATTGGTTTATATTTTGATTTCCATTTTCTAGTAATTGCTTTTTTGGCAACCAACAGCATTAAAAATAATTAGGCCTTACTAAATCTGGGCAGTTCAGATCCTGTATCCTACTTCAATAGAATGATTTCCTTAATTGGAACCATATGTTCCCTCAATAGTTTTGACAGAGAACTCTGTAGGGTAGTTTACCTCTGGCAACTCATTACATTCCCCAGTGTTCCAAGTTACCTCTCTCTCTCCCATGATACTCATCTACCTGTAAACACTTCCAGGCAAAAATCCTAAACCTTGTGGACTTTGTTGTATACTAGGGAGCCATACATATATCCTTTAATCATTCTTTTGTAAATTGCTTTACTAGTCTCTCTTCCCAATCTTTTCTAATCTCCTGTTTGATTCTTCTAGCTATCATGCAATATTTTATTTGTCCTACTAATTATCTTTTTTAACAGCAGCTTCTTTTATATACTCGACTAAAAACTCTACAAGAGTTGGTCTTTCACTTAGGACTTCCATATCCCTTTCTCCTTGCCTAAACTCTGATATCAGTCTCTGGTAGGAAAGGCGATCTCTAACCAACTGTTCAAATTTCAGCTTGGCCTCATCCCACTCTATTATCTTTTCCACTCTAGTTATTTGCTGCCAGTATCTTGGTTATTTTATCAGTTTTCTCCTGTAAATTCCAGCCTCTTCTTTCTTACTTTTTGTACCAAAACTTGCAGTCATCCCTATAGGCAACATTGATTATCCATTCCCATGTTGAATTAGTTCTTAGAATACTTTTTGCAACTTTATGAATATAATATTTTGTATGGTTGTTGTTATTCTTCTCAAGAATCGGCACCCAAAATCTTATTCTTTCCTTATTTCTTGAATTCCCCCTCCTCCCACTTCATCACCATCACTTTCCATTTTTATTTATAACCTCTTGTTTGTATTATGTGCGTGAGAATTAAATATCATGTGGAAAGTTTTTTTTTTTTTTAACAGAATCATAGGAGGTTACCATGCTAACTGCCTTACAGCCTTTTTAAGATTGGGTAATTCCAGTACTATTTGTTTTGTGAAATCCATCACAACTGGATTGGAGAATGCCCTGGAAGTTAGGCATAGAACACCCCTCAGTAGTCTGTAGGGGACTGAGTACAGGGGACAAGGCTTTGAGGCAGTCTGCATATGACATGTTATTTACACTCTGTATTCTTTTACTAGAGAACCTCTGTGGTAATTCCAGCTGTTACAAATGTCTGGTCAGGTAAATACAGAAGGGTGCATTGTATTTGATTATTGGTCTAATGAGGGCTGGGTATAGTGGGACAATGATTTCAGTAGATTTGGATGCCATGCCTTTGCTAATACTTTGTGCCACATATAAGGATTTTCTCACCACTATGGAGACATGGTGACCAAAGTTCAGGTTACTCTTTGTCTTTTAAGTAGTAACTGAAAAGCAAGAAATGGTAATTAAACCTGACTGACTTAAAGAAAACAGGGTATAGGTGAAAACATATAAAGTCGATGCATTGACAGGAGCTTAGGGACTATGACGTAATATTTTAAAGTCAAACACTGCAATGTGGGCACACAAAGTTTGAGTAAAAAATCAAGATGCTGGACCCCATGTGTGCAGATTCTGGAATTACATTTAAAAATAAAAAAAAAGTATATAGAGTCCAAAAGTGGTGTTGAAATGTAGGCAACATCAAGACTTGATGAAATAAACATGTTTTTTCAGTCTGTGAGTGCAGTTCTGCTTTTAGTCTGACAAACAGTTATGATCAATGCTGTCCCTTAACTATTAAACTTGGCTATCCATCTCTTTCACTATGGTATGTGCATTTCAGAATCAGTCAGGATAACAATATTCCTTGAAAGCTTTTTTCTTTGTTTTTACTTTATTGCTGTCATTTTATCCAGATTTACTCTAATGCGCTGTGTTTTTTTATTAAGTTGGCTACATCTGCTTTCCTCACAGTTACTGATTTTCTCAGATTTTACTGAAAAGTTACTTTAGTTGTCTTGTTTGGTTAATTCTCACATTTCTGTAAAAAGCAGAAAAACTACTTTCAACTCTTACAACAACAAAATAGCCATTTTGTATTTGCTTAAACTTTTTCTTTTCAAGTAAATAATATAGTTTAAGTCATCACCATTTTGACACCTATCATGTACAAAGAACAAATAATTAAATCAAGTCAGTTCACTGGACAATGCTGTCGTGTAAAATCTACATACATGTAACAGTGTAGAATAAATGGCACTCCTTGCAGTAGGTGTATCACACAAACAATGTCAGTATGCACAGAGATATAATATTCACCTAGAGGCAATTAGTGGTAACACAAAGAGGCCTTAAATATTCAAAGGAAGACATTCAGTGTGCAGTGCTTCAGGGTAAGAAAATGAGCTATACTATGCAAGCAGACATAGCTATGCAATGAAACAATGCAAAGTGTGTGTACCAACCACTACTTTACTATTTGTCTAGCCAGAAAATGTTGTCAGTTCACTTACTTCTCCTCCAGGATAAGCAGAAATCTTTTTTTAGCACACCTTTTCCAATCTCATAATCATCTTTGTGGTGAACCTACTTTACTAGGAGCTTGTTCTTTTAAAATATAATGTTATTTTGTCAGGTGTCTTCATGAATGTTTATGTATAGGTATGTGTCAGAGAGAGACCTCACTTCATGAATTATTTTTTAAACACCTTTATTGAATTATCACTTGTGATGTATACAAATCTGAATTTACATGAACGTAATTACAACCATATTAACAAATTCACATTTACAAACATTATACATCACAGATACTGTTCTATACAATATAATCAATCCAACATTACATAAATTGTTCAATTCCTGCTTCTCTTAAATTTCATTCCTCCTGCAAAACAAAAACAAATCTTCTAGATTGTGTTACATATTTGGGAGCCATGAATATGTCTTCCCACTGTTTCTTTGTATATTGCTTATCTAATCTCTCCTCTCAGTCTTTTCAACATCCTCTGATTCCTATAGTTACCATACAATATTTTATAAACTCTACCAATTATCCTTTAACATCAGCTTCTGTTCTAGATTCAACTAAAAACTTAACCAGTGTAAGTTTTTCATTTAGGATTCCCATATCCCTTTTTCTTTGCCTATATATCATCAATCCATGATAGGGAAGGCCATCTCTAGCCTGCAATTCAAATGTCTTCTTGGCTTCTTCCCATTTTATTACCTTTCCCTCTATAATTATTTCTGTCCAATACCTTGGCTCCTTTGTCAGGTTCCTCCAGTAAATTCCATCCCCCTCTTGCCTATTCTCTTTACCCCTAACTGCAGTCACCCCAATCGGCAGAATCTCCTTTTCCATTCCTGTGTTGGCTTAGTTCTCAGTATATTTCTGCTACGTTATGAATATAATAGTAAGACTGGTATTCTCCTTAAGGATCTGCATCCAAAATTCCACTTTTTTCTTATTTCTTGAATTACTCACTGCTTCATCATCCCTTTCCACTTTGGATTGCAGCATTTTGCTTGTGTCATGTATAACTGCCTTAACTGTGTAGCTCTAAAATATCTCTTCAAATCAGGTAATAATAAACCCCGTTGTTTTATCAGAAGTATCAACTAGACTCTTTGCCCTCTTCACCTCCCAAATAAAATCCTTCAACTCTCTTTTAATTACTATCCACAACTTAATACGTGGCTGATAAAAATATGCCTAACCTATGCATAAAACTAAAGAGACAAAAAAAAAACATTGTTACTGCTTTTATCTTGCTATCCAATATCCCTTGGCAAGAGCTTCCGGTTTCTTAATTTTTATATTCTTTTTTTCAAGTCTCTTTCCACATATCATTAGCTGCCATAATTGAATCCTTTTTACCTCATACTCCTAAATACTTAATTTTTTCATGCCCCCATAAGCATGAGCATTGCTGACTCAGTTCACAGTTTACAGCTATATTATTTACTTATCTTCAATAAAAAACACAGAACTGTCTCAGAATGTTCCATAACACTGAGAAGTCATATCTGCAAATAAAGTCAACTTTTCTTGAAATACCATACCAATTATATCCTTGAATTTGAGTCCCTTATTTTATTTGCCAATGCTTATAAATACAATGCAGATGACAAAGGAGAAAGAGGACACCCCTGCCTGGTTCCTCTGTTCAGACACAATTTCTCAGAGAGGAACCATCCCGCTTTGAATTTTACCTCCAATCCCTCATATATCCTTCTAATTAACCTTATTGCTGTGTCAGGGAGTTCAAATGCTTCCACTGCCCTACTCATAAAATCCCAGCTTACTCTGTTGACTGCTCTCCCTGCACCAAAACCCACCAACAACAGTGGTATTTTATTACATTCTGCTTTCCTCTGGATCATCATTGTTCTAGTAATATTGTCAAATGTTTGCCTCTCCTCCACAAAACCACACTGATCCATATCTATCTATTTTGGCATCACCTTTATCATTCATTTAGCTATTATAGACGTGAACAATTTACAATCATAGTTTAGAATTGAAATGGGCCTATATGAAGCTGCATCTAATGGGTCTTTACTATCTTTATGTATTACAGCCACCACAGTTTTCTTCTAGGATGTTGATGCTTCACCTTTTAAAAATTTTATTAAACAAAACCTTCCAGATCTTTATCACTTTCTTCCATCATAGCTTTCAAACTTTCACAGAAATACCATCTATTCCTGGAGACTTTCCTGTAGATTAGTTATACATCACCAGTTTTATCCTGTCTCCTCCTATCCTGTTAAAAACCTTAAAAAATACTATTAAATAATACCTTCCAGATCTCATACTAATTAGTTTCCATGTTGCCATAGTCTTCTTACTGTTTATCTCCATTTCCCAACTCCAGATTCCAGTGCAATTCCACAGTACTTCTCATCAGCTTGTGCTTTTCTCTCTCAAGCATTTTCCTTTGGAACTGTGGAAAAGGTTTCACAGGCAGTCTCTCTGTGTGCTTTATTATCAGAAGAATGAAAAGCAGAGTCCCTTTCTGTTTGATGGCTCACTTTTTGTTGAACAAACTGTTATATTTCCTCCTTAGCCTGCTCTGCATGAAAAAATGACTGATTCTCCTGGAAAAATAATTTGAAGACAGCTGGACACAACAGCTTGAATCTCACACCTGACCTCAACATTATCTGATTACTGGAATAACTTTGTTTCTCTTTTGCCTGATGTAGAGTGAATAATAATTTGATACAAACACTTTACTGTTTCCAGCATTTAATACTTTGCCTTTTACCACAATTTTGTCAGGGTCAACTCTTTTTGCAAGTAGGTTTGCATCTTTAATAATATAGGTCTTGGCTGTTTTCTCATGGCCAGATTTGGAGCATACATCCACAGTGGGCCCTTTAAATTAACGATTCTTATTGTTGAGCACCAGTCCAGTTGTTTATGTCTGCCTTCATAAAATTATTTAATAGTCTGTTCCTTCTAGTTTCTCTGGTACAGCAGAAAATCTGTTTTCCCTATGTGCTTTGTCCCTTAATTCTACAATTTTTGAAACATCTCTTCCAAAAATTCTCATATTCAGTCAGCCTTTTCTTTTCTAACCTCTGATTTTTGCAATTTTGTCAGCTCATCTAAATAGCTGTTTAAAGCTTCTTCTATTTTTTCTAGCCTTTTGTAATTCATCTTGATGTACTCCTTCAGTGTTTTGTTTGTTTTAATCAGGTTTGAGCACATTTGACTTAATTTTTCCTCTAAATTACTGGAAGCCATGTCTTGCACCAAAGCAAGAGCTTGAACTGCTTTTTGCTGAATAGCTTCAGGATTCATCCCAGTCAGCTTCACTTTTTCTAGCTGATTTTCTTTCAGGCTCTCCTAGTTTCTCATTTGCTAGCATCCTGGCAGTGTACATAACTAGCCAGTAACTGAATTTACTAACAGTGACACAGTTCCTGACTCTTGACCTTCAGTTTTTGTTTCCACAGTGGCAAAACTGAAGTTAAGCTTTAGATCAGTATGCAGCCATCTTGGAAAGTAATTCAGTTATTATTCTTAATTTGAACAACATGACTTTTGTGGCTATATTTGGTGTCATTTTGTCAGTTCTGTTTTCAGCCATCTCAACGTCAGGCCAAAGAAACCTGCTGTCCTAGTACAATTTCCCAGTTACCAAAGGGAATACAAAAGTATGTTCTGCCCTAGACCTAATTGATAAGCTGAACTATTTTTGTAATAACCTAGTGTTATATGTAATTCAGCTACCGAGCCAAGAAGCCAGCAGCCATACCCCTTCTCTACCCCATAAGCAACAGATTTTCTCTCCTTTGAATCTATTCTCTGAGCCATCTCTACCAGCTCTCTCTAACAGATACGTTTTTGATGTACTTTACTCTTTGCCCACTATGTGGCATCCCTCACCCCACTTTCACGAATTACATCTCAGACTACTTTCCAATCTTCCTGCTGTATTACACTGTTCTTAGTTTTTTTCCCCTCCATCTAGCTATATTTCTCTCATTCCACTCTACAATCCCATTACTACCAAACAGCTGCATTATCACACCCCACTCACCTGTAACTACCTAGAGTGCCTCAGGAATCTGCTGCTCACAGATTGTCTCTGCAGAATCTTCCTTTACCTGCTCTAACCCACTCCATTCGCCCTGCGGGCTCACTCCGCTCCCCTACCCTACTCCCAATTCCCACCCACCGCCAGTACTTCTACATTTATACTTCTGAGGCCACACCCCTTCCCTTGTTACCCAATAGCATTCTAGTACTCATTACACATTAAATACATACACACTCATTCTCATACTGCTAATCATTCTACTACCCCTTCAATATTATCTCACTCCAGACTCTCTCTCTATCAGCATCTGCATTCTGACTATATTCAATCTTCTCCCTCACTATACCCTTAACTTACAAACCACGACTTATAAATCTGTTTCTCTTACTTGCAGTACTACCCATTCTATCTATACCCTATATCCTTACCTTGTATGAAAACCTACATTATACTGGATCCCATCATCCCTTAAAATAAACATTTCTATTAAGGCAATTAGCCTTCCAAAGCCATTCTAACATAACATGTACCTCAACCTACCTTTCACCAAAGAATCATAGGGTAGCCCATATTACTTTCCTCCAAGCCAGGAAGTCACAAAGCATTTTCTGCAAACTTCTGAAGTTTACATATAGTCTTCAATAACACCCTCTACTTCATGGTGACATTCATCCCAATCCAACACTATTCACGCCAAATCTTTTAATGCAAAGCTTTCGGGTTAACCACCCTTCATCAGTACATAAAAAAAGTGAACTCTCTCATCATTTAAAAAGGGAACCAAGTAAAATCACATGCCTCTGCCAACCTATCACTCTAATTACTAATTAAACTTTAAAGGAAAAGCAGTTTTAATATATACAGTTACATTTCTAGGACTTTACATTCACCATTAACACATGTTATTAAAACATAACACACATATCTTTTAAAAAATAATTAAAACTACCTCATATTAAACATTCTCTTTGTTTTTTTTACTAAAATTGGTTTTAAACTAACTGCATTATTAAGGCCAGGTTTCACATCTGCCTGAAGTCTAACAATCCATTCATATTCCTGGGTGATAGGCTGGCTGAGGCATGTGATTTCACTTGGTTCCCTTTTTAAATGATGAGAGAGTTCACTTTTTTTATGTACTGATGAAGGGTAGTTAACCCGAAAGCTTTGCATTAAAAGATTTGGCGTGAGTAGTGTTGGATTGTTCATATAGTGCTTATACAGTACCACCATTTTTTTCGTGACATTCATCCCAACCCAGGACCAAACAACACCACCCCAATAACCCCCCACCTATCTTATCCCACTACCCCATTCACCCCCACTAGAACCCCTAATTCTCTGCTCATAGCACATCTCAACATATGGAGCTTAAACAATAAAATTAGCCAACTGCACGCTCTGCTAGATATACATTCATTTGATATCCTATGTTTAATAGAAACTTGGCTCAAACCAGTAACAAAAGGACAATGAAACCATCCCACCTGGTTAAAATACATTGAGATTAGACCGAACAACCAAAATGGGTGGTGGGGTAGCAATTCTGTACAAATCTGAGTTACATGTTACTTCACTAGATGTACAACTACCTTTAGATAGTAATGCTGAACTCCTTATCTCTAAGCTTCAGGTCAATGCTAACAAATCCATATACATAATATGCTCCTACCTACCTCCAGGCAATAACATGAACATCCTAGAAAGTATCCTCTGCTGGCTTTCTACATCCTTCCCTCAAGAAACCATTGTACTTGGTGATCTTAATATAGATTGGAATAGCTGCACCTCACACAAAACCACAACCCATATAAACCTTTATGGCTGTTCCCAAACAATCACCACCCCCACCAGAATCCATAAACCCAGCAGCACAGGAAGTACCTTAGACTGGATCTTAGTAAATAGCCATCCCCTCTCTTATAAAGCAGGTACCCTTCCTGATGATATTAGTGACCACTCCCTCACTTACATATTCAGACAAAAAACCTTTACTCCCAACCAAACTATCTTTAAAACTACTTGGAACAAAAATGATTTTAATACAGCAAGCTTCCAAGCAGAGCTTCAAACTTGTGATTGGTCACCCTTGAAACAACTCCATCTTGAGGAAGCAGTATCCTATTTTAACTCAAAATTCTTACAAATCCTGGAATACCATGCCCCTACTCGCTCTATAAGAACTAGAAGTAAAGCTGCTCCATGTCTCACTAAAGAGACTAGGCATAAAATCTTACTGAGAAATAAAATCTGGTCTAAATGGAGAAACACTAAAAACCCAATAGATCATCAAAACTTTAAACAACTGAGAAATGCCACTAAAAATCAATGCTTCTTGATAAAAAAAAAACTTTTACTTTAAACTCCAGCAGAAGCATCAACAAAAAACAGAAACTTTCTGGTCAGGTATAAACAGACTTCTACACCCAGGCCATTCCAAGATGCCAACTCCATCAGGTCTCTCCCTTAACACTCCCAACCAGATTGTTGATGCCTTCAATACCTTTTTTACTGAACCCATCCCATCTCCAGCAAACTCCTTACCAGTGGTTAGCTCAACCCTCCCATCCTCCCTAGCTAGCATACCTCCTACCTTTCATTTAAAACCAGTTCCTACATCACTCATCTATATCCTACTTCACAAACTTAAACCATGTACCCCCTCAGCTGATCTCCTACCAGCTGAATACCTTCAAATTGCAACAAAAGTACTTGCCTACCCCATTTCCATCTTAATTAATAGAACCATTACAGAAGGCTCCATCCCAACTCGCTGGAAAATCTCTCACATTATCCCACTTCACAAGGGTGGTAACTCAACCAAACTCTCTTTTGCCCCATAGCCTTACTTTTTCCTTTAGCCAAAATTATGGAAAAATGCATCCACCAACTACTTGATAACCTTCTCCAAAAAAACCTACTAGCTGTCAGCATGGTTTTAGGCCTTTCCATTGTACTACCACTGCTCTCTTATCCTTCTCTGACTGCATTAACAAATCGTAATAATAACATGCTCTCCTCTGCACTCTTTATTGACCTCTCTAAAGCTTTCGATATGGTTAACCATTAGATACTTCTTAACATACTCAAATCACTCTCACTCAAAACACAGGCATTACAGCGGTTCAGGTCCTACTTAGAAAATAGGCAGCAATCTGTCTTTTGGGAAAATAACCACACATCTCCCTATTACCCTTGGTGTCCCTCAAGGCTCTATCCTGGGACCTCTGGGACATCTCTTTTTCTCTATATTCATTAATGATCTAAATATAAATCTTCCTCATACTACCGTCATACAATATGCAGATGATTCCACATTAATTTCTGCTGCCTCTTCTTTAGCTGAACGCCACTCCATCACCCAAACAGTACTTAACCTAGTAGAAAACTGGTTCCTACAACGCTGCCTCCTCCTAAATGCCAAAAAAACTAAATTATTGCTATTTACTCCAACACTAAAATCCTCCCCAATAGATCTCACAGTTATATCCAACAATGGTACTGTCATCACTCCTGACCCAACCATCAAACTCTTAGGCATAATAATTGACCACAACCTTAACTTTGGCTCACATACTAACTCAGCTATTAAAACAGTAAACAGAAAACTTGGTTCCCTTTACAGGATAAAACCATTCCTTACCCCTGAAGCCAGAACTACCATTGCCCACACCCATCTGATCTCTACCCTCGTCTATGCCTCCCCATTTATACTAATCTTTCCAAAAGCAACCTTAAAAAACTGGCAACCTCCTATAACAACACTGCCAGATATGCCACTGGCTCTCCATTTAGAACCCACCATTTTCTAAATCTTAAACAGTTAGGATGGCTAGAACTGAAAAACCAGCTACAATTTCAACAACTTACCATCACCCATAAGATTCTATATCATCCCAGTAATACTCCTATTCTCTGTAGCCTTATCTCCCCCTACACAAATCTTACTACCCTTTGCTCAGCAAATAAATTACTAGCAACAATCCAGAAGTCCTACAACAAAGCAGATGATTCTCTTCTCTAATTCTGTGGGGAAAACCTGGAATAGGCTTTCGCAGCAAACTAGCATCACTTTCATCATTACCACTTTTCAAAAAGCAACTAAAAATACTCCTTCAAACACAATGGCTATGCCCGTGTACTAACCCAGACTAATACTATTGCTGTACAGTATTTGCTGTATACCTCTCTCCCAAAACCCTTAAAGTAGGATTAGTAAGCCTCCTTTACTCCAATTTCTAGTCAAGTCTTTTCTGGGAACTACCTAGGAGTATGTACTTTGTAACATTCTTCCTGCTGTGAGCAAATGTGTTCCTCTTTATATATATGCCAACTTTTTTTTTTACTTTAAGTGTAATATTTTTGAACAACCTTAATAATTAGTTTGAATCTTTTCTTTTTTCCCTAGTCTACTACATGATGAATGTCAAACCCTTTACCATGTAAATATGCTTCTAGTTGTACTGTACTGTTTTGCTAAACCTTTAAATCAAGTTCTTTGATGTTAAGTTCTTTGATGTTAATATCCATCAACAATGTATTTAATTTTTTATTACCTGATTTATTAGCTTAATTGAAGCTTATCTCCCGGGCCTCTACTGAAAATGGACATGAATCCAGTTGGACTAGCCTGGTCAACAAATGTAAAATAAAATACAATAAAATACATTTTTAAAATCTATATTTGAGTGGTGGTATTGCACAGCCCAGTTGGGAGTGGGAGGAGTCATGCTATTAGGTATGCAAATTTCATGCTAATTATCTGTCCACATTTTTGGCCAAGTGAGCATACTTTTCAAAAGCCTTTGTCCAGACTGATGATGTCTGCAGGTTGAAAAATTAAACACTGAAGGTCTGCAGTGTGGTAAGCAGGATAGTAGTAAGGATTATGTTTGAATATTGTCAACTGTCACATGGTACAGACAGCCGTCCACTTACTACTGTACAGTAGGTTCATAGGTAAGTATGAAGCTATTTGCCCTTGTGGATCATTTTAAGCCTAGCTAACTTCCATTTTATGCTCAAGATAACCTACTCCATTTGGTTATAGACTGGCTTTACCCAACCCATGGCTGATAATTATATATAACCCTTAATGAGTTTAACTGGGATCATATCGTACATAATGTGAGGGGACTCATGCATGGGATAAAGCATTTAAGAACTGTCTATGTCCATTAGTAGTACAGGGGACAGTCCTTGGGTAAATGTTCTGTTTCCTATCCATTGACGTAAGCTGCGCTTGAAAATATGTGGATGGGGAGTCTGTTCCACAGAAGCGGTATCCTCTGAGAAATATACCTGTCCATCCAAACTGTTCTGTTTATGTTGCAGAAAAGGTTTACATCCCTAGACCATATATTTCTGATGCTGTTTGACTTGTTGATGTGCAGTAAATCCATCAGAAATGGGTTGGAGGATGCCTTGTATGCCAGACACAGGTCACCTCTTAGCAGTCTGTAGGATACCAAAGATAGTATCAGGGTTTTGAGTTTAGACCTTATATCCTTTCAGTATGGTATATATGTGGACGTTTTAGTTGCTGCATGTGTCTGGACAGATAAATGCTCAAGGAGACATATATTCAATGACTGGCTTAATAAGGGTTGAGTAAAGGGGGTAACAGCATCTCTAGATCTAGACACAATTGTTTTGCTTTTAATTACAGTTCTAGCACATGTACAGCCTGCAAGTCTGTACCTAATCAGCCACTGTGGTAATTCTATTTTATGAAATACTCTAATGTACTCTCTAATACACACAAGGGAAAACATTAAAACTGCAAACCACATTGTACAGTGCTTATGAATGTGTTGACCCAAAGGCAATCTCACTCGGAGACAAAGTCAAGAGAAGGCAATCCTGGTGAGTGCGTTTTTTTCCACTTAAATTGTACCTAGTCACCTACTCTGGATATGATACTGCATAACATTTGTAAAATAGGAATAGGCTTTCATACATGACTTAAAACCTGGGCACAACTTGCACCATCATGCAAAATGCATGTCTGCAGTTAGACCCCTTTATTATGCCTGCTAAATGATAAAAATTATCCCTAGTAATGTTACCCCTGCGAATGTGTATCATGTGTAGTTGTTTTATTAGTAATTATACTCAAGCTCTGTAATTTCTTCTGGGATTTCTACAGTTAGACATTTTTAACCATAATGTTAACAAAACAAACCATGTCATGCAATCAAACTTGCTGATGTTGGCAAGGAAATAAACTATGTTGCTTTTCTATGTGCACATACTTTTTTATATAAATGTTACCATCAACTGAGCAAAGTTACAAAAATAATACTCTCCTAGTCAGTATTTGTATGGTCTTAGTCTCTGCAAACCAACATCTGTTTTATATTTCGGATGTGTTTATTCTTTTACAAAGCTGTTAAAGTCTGCTACATAGAGCAGTTACTGATAATAACATACACATTTTATAAATTAATATGGTTTATGCTTTCTTCCTGTTTTTTACACATATATCATTACATTCTGAGTGTGCACACGTGTAACATTCAAATGAAGATTGGGTAGAATTTTGGATATGAATATAGTAACACATCAATATTTAAATCCAACTATATAATAACAAGAGGACAATGGTAGCTCATATTTAAATAAATAAATAAATAAAACTACATCTACCTAAGATTACCTGTATTTTACAAACCATAATGCAGTGCAGTTTAAAACATCTGGTTTAAAAAACTCAAAAGTGAGTGAGTGCTCACTGAACTGAGTTCATTTTCGAAGGAATGCATCAATGGCACATTATTACGGAGTATGAATAACAACACATGTTGAAAAATATTAACAGAAAAATAAAATATGAAGACAGGAAATGCATGATGCACACACAGACACACACACACACACAGTTTTACAATTATAATACTGCCTAAAATGAAAATTGAAAAAGATAATGACATACTTAAAATAAAGATACCCACAAAGTATTTGGCCATCAAAAAAGTCAAAAACATTAGGAATAAGTTATGCAAATAGCTTGGTTACACTGGAATACAACATATCTGTAGACTTTTAGTCGCTCTCTGATGAAGTTGCACACAAATAGAAAGAGGCCGAAATAGATAAACATCTCCTATGGCAAGATACCAGGAATATTAAAAATAAAAAAGCCACCTCATCCTACAGAATAGTTGCTGAATGTGCCCATGTTACTTTTTATGTTCTCTCTAATCCATGGCACTGCAACCAACATCTACTCACATAACAAATGCAGTCCTTCTATTCTTTGTCATCTGCAAACCAGTGTAATTCTTAGCATGTAAGTATATCAATTAACGTTAAGTAACATTTTCAAGTTGCTTTCTGCCATACCTTTTGAAATTTCCAAGAAGATAGCACAGTCACCTTCCAGCTGTTCACAACACACCTTAAAATATACATCCACTATGTCCCTTCAGTACCATTTCCCAAGATATAATATTTTAATACACTTCCTGAAACATCAGTGACCTTACAAAGAATACAAGATAAAAATTGTGACAGCAAATAATGGTGATATTTAACACCAACTCTGCCCATCTTTCTGTCCTATGGGGAAACTACTGACCCTACCTACCCAGTAGTTTATGCGTGTATATGTGACTGTACAGATGTATTTATTTTACTGCAGTCAATGTGACCAACTCACCTAGAGCTTACATTTAATAATTAATAATGACCTAACTAACCCAGGAACGCTGACCTATTAATTTTCCATGGGCTTGGAGAAATGCACCAAGAAAGCAAACATCACTGTTTTAAAAAGCAATTATACCATCCTCTTATGTCCTAATCAGGAAAGAGCTTTTAAAATAAGCCTTTACATGCACTGCATTCACAGCCATAGGATCAGCAGATTGGAGTGGAAGGCTGCCTCAGGCACCAATATGTAGGGGGGAGACAAAACAGATTGACAGCTTATAAACTGTCAAACCGTTCCTTTCTTTTCAAGATGGTAACAATTTATTAGGAAGCTACATAACTCACTTCTACCATGAAAAAGAAAACTATGCCTTTAAAAGATATAATTGAGGGACTGCAGTTGCAACATTTTACTGCTGGGGGCGCCAAACTCCAAACATACCTAAATAAGGATGAGCAGTTTTAAAATATATGAAAGCACATTTTATGCTCTTCCAGCTAATAATTTATTACCCATCTCTGAGTTTCCTAGGTAAACTGTGAATCGATAAGACCAGCACAACATAGGGATAATTGTGTCTACTGCATGTGGTAGAGAGAGACATACAATCTCGCTACCACTCTCATTTCAGCAAATGCTCAAACTCCCAAAGCCCAATTTTTTCTAGTCATAGGATCACAGGAGGTTACTAGATTAATGGCCCTGGGGCCCTTACAAGCCTAGCCAAGAGTTTATCCCCCAAAAGAAACCTCAGTCTGCACCTGTTGCCTCTGTCAATGAGGGACACAGGTGGAACCCCTGGGTCAAATTTGCGGTTTCCCACCCACTCATCAAGGTTGCACTTGAAGAGGGTCAGCGAGGTGTTCTGTTTGATGTGTATGGGAAGTCTATTCCAGACACGGGGTAGTGTCTGGGAGACAAACCTGTCTCTCTAGCAGGTTTTGTTAATGTCACATATTAGGTTCAGGCCTTCTGAGCGGGTAGTGCATGAGGAGTTAGACTTACGGATATAGAGCATTTCAATAGGGCAGGGTCTGAGATTGCCTTGTAGGCGAGACACAGATCACCCTTGAGCAATCTGTATGACACCAAGTAAAATGATAGTGATTTGAGCCTGTCCGCATAGGACAGGTGTTGGAGGCCATGGATTCTCTTTGTGAGGTATTTCAGTGGCCTTTCTAGTTGGTGCAGATGTTTGGAGAGGTACATCTCAAACAGGGCATTATACTCAATTATTGGTCTTATGAGGGAGGAGGTAATAACCTCCTTTTTTCTGGATGCAATCCCTTTACTTATGAGACAAACCAAGTAAAAGGCTTTTCTGACCACTGCTGCTACATGATGGTCGAATGTGAGGTTATCAACCTGAGTGCCCAGGTCTCTCAGCGCAGGTTATTTGTTTAGGGGTTGCAGTTGATGTGGTAATCAGTAGTAGTCATGTTTTTGCCAAATGGTATGATGATACATTTTTGTGCATTCAGCTTGAGGCCGTGACTTTGGCACCAGTCTGCTGTGAAGTCTACCTGCCAGAACCCTGATCCTTACCCTGTAAACTGTCACCCAGTCCTTAAACATAAACTTACTACCACTCCCTAAACCTAAAATTATCCTCCATAAACCTAATATACAAATAGCTTCCTAAACCTAAAATCTTTTTTCCTTCTCTAAGGCTAATGTACCAATTTCTCTCTAAACATAAAATCCTGCTCACATACCTAAATCTGCACTACGATCGCTCCCTAAAACTACAATCCCCCTCCCCATTTCCATTTCTGACTTACGTAGTTAACAAGTACTGCCTAACTTCCTTCCTTAGCATACAAGCAACTGTGACAACTGCTTGGCTGAACTCATTTTCAAGTTACAGAGCAAGCAGCTGCTTACACGGGCTAACAGCTGCTCAAGTCCCTGAATGCAACTAAGTGAAATTTGAGCAACCTGGACATGAACAACTGTACTGTTCCCAAGATAATCATAAAATTCTTGACTGGCTACTTATCAACCTCCTTGAAAATGATAAATGTATCCATTCTTTTATCATGTCTTAATGATCAAAACTCTAACATATCTAGCCAGCTTGTGGCATAGAGGTGCAAAGCCCTATATATGGTGTAGGCTGATGTGACTACAGGAGCAGGCCGGAGGAGATGGGAGTGAGAGGCTGTTGACTACTCAGTTATCCTTGGAGAGAGAGGCAGCTCAGGAGCACCGCAAGGGTGGCTCCTAAGGGGAGCACTAGGTGTTACCTACTGGAGTCCTTGCCTGCCAAGCCCAATCTAGCACTGTGCATTTGCACCATGTAGCCAAGTGGAATTTAGTGTGTGTAACCATGCTTCCCCTAAAGGGATAGAGATGGCAGATGGCAGAGCTCAGTGCAGTTGCTGAGGAGGAAGGGGTGGGTTGCTCTCAGGGAGACAGTGTAGATTACCACCACCCCACCAGCAAATTGGCCTGCATCCTGCCACTTCATTCTTGCCAGAGAATGTTGGGACAATCATTACTCCCAGGAATGTTCACCTCCTATCCCTCCAGAATGAACAGGCTAAATGGCTGCTAGTAGTTGACTCGATTCTATATTAGATCTGCAAAATACATTTGCAGGGAACATCTCTCTGCCAAACGCTACCTGTCGAAATCTTGTTTAGTTGAACAGACATTTCAGCAATATTTTCCCTAGGGAAAAAAAATGCTTGGCCATCATTGGTAAGTTGCCCTTTTTTCCAATATAGTGCAATCTCGGACTTGGTATATTAGTTGGAGGGTGTGGAAGTCGAAGCTCCCCACTTTGGAGGGTTTTAAATTCTGTGGTGTGTTACATTGGCTAAGTGTTTTTTTTTCCCCTAGGAAAAAATTGCTGAAATGGCCATTCGACGGAGCAAGGTTTCGAGAGGTAGCGTTCAGCAAAGAGCGGTTCACTGGAAATGTTAATTTGCGGATCTAATACAGACCCATTGAGTCACCTGGCAAGGTCCTTAATGGTGATGACTAAGAATGGACCAAACATTCATCTCAACCGTCTTAGAGAATACCTTAGTTCATAACACCAAAATTACAGTCTTCTAGAAGCAATACAGTGTGTGTGTGTGTGTGTGGGGGGGGGGGGTTCTTTAGTTGATGACTGTTCATTTAAGAAGCAATAAAAGAGTCAGGCAGGGAGGGAGAGAAGTAAGGGAATATGGCCCAATCACCTCTCTCAGGGGATGGTGAGGGTAGCTTTTGCTCAGAGAACACATAGTAAAGTGCTAATTCATCTGTAAAGACCAGGGAGACCACTTCCCATGATTTAGGGGACAGGCAGGGTGGCTTCAAGGCAATGCCCCTTGTGGAAGTGAGAAACACCCAATAAAGACAGCCCATTGCAAGTCCCCTTTCAGCTCTACAAGCATCTGTGGAGAACACAGACCTAACAATACCACTCGTACAACCCACAATGGCTGATGGTTCCTCCCAGTCAACCATGACTTTTGTGATGGGAGATGAAACGGCCAATTGGCCAGGTGCTCAACAGACACTGGGGACAAATTGTGTACAAAAAAAAAAAAAAAAAACAGACATCTACATGTTAAAAAGGAATTACAGGACAAACACAACATTCATAAATAAGCAAAGTTAGGTCAAGACACTAAACATCAACTACTACTATGATTTAGAAGGTACACATATTCAATCACATCAAGCTGTTTTAGCATAATTTCAGCCATCTTGTTACTCACTTTGAAAGTAACAGCTCCACTCGCACCCTGGTCAGTGGCAAAACTATCTCCAACAGCTTGCCTACAGCTGCTCATTCGTCTCGTCTCTTTACGTATCTTCACCACGCCCCTTTCACACTAGTTTGGTTAAGATGGCTTTTGAATTGACTAGCAGAGAACTACAGGGATTTGTTCTGGGTCCAGTACTCTTCAATATGCTCATCTCAGACATATTAAAGGGAAGAGAGAACAGGACTGACCTCTCTGACGATAACAGAAATATATGTACAACAGTATGAGCGGGGGAATAGTCCAGCAAAGGATTTTAAAGGCTGATCAAACAGGCAGAAAGGCAGCACTTAAGGTTCACTACAAAGAAAATACTGCAGCTGAGTCACAACAACCCTAGTGTGAAGTATTGGCTGGGAAAAGTGGAACTGGTGACAAAAGAGCAGAAAAAGGACCTAGTGGTGTTGATCACATCTAAGACTGGACCAGCATGAGCACCATGAGAGGGAAAGGGCAGCAGCAGCAGTAAATGGAATACTAGGGTGTCCTCTGATAGTACACCGTACATCCAGAAACAAAAAGGTAAGTAATCCTTGAACACAGCCTTTGTGAGATCATACCTTGAGTGCCACCTGCAGCTCTAGAAGCCATATAACAAAAAGGGCATGAAGTTACTGGAATGAATTCACAGGAAAGCTAAAAAAAGGACCCACAGGATGGACAGAAAGGAATATGATTAGAAGTTAAAAGAGCTAGAGATATTCTCTCCTAAAAACAAAAGTGATGGGATGACATGATATTGGTGTTCAAGATCAAGTCAAGATGACAAAGGACAGTGGGGAAAGGTGGGACACAGCAGCAGATTGTAGGAACTAACTACTCTCTGGATGCTCCAAAGTACATTTTTCACAGAGAGGGTTGTGATTATATGGAATGGATTAACGCAATGAACAGTGAAGGCAGACTCTACAGCGGCACTCAAAAAGGATGAGACAGGTGGAGAAAAGGTAAGAGAGAAGACAGAAATAGAGAAGAGGTATAATGTTAAAGCATATAAAATGACAGACTAGATATACTGGCTCCTTCTGCCATTGTGGAAAAGTATTGTAAAATATTAAATTTTCTATTGCATTTTAACAATGCAGATTTATAGTCCCTTCAGGAAACTCTTGTCTTTGCATTTTTATTTTTCCATTATAATTTTTTAGATAAGAGGTACCTAATTTACACACAAGATAGAAATTCAGGCAGCGTTCTCTCTCTCCCTAAATATAGGATAGACAAGTGTAATATGTTGGTCACAGGTGCTTTAAACACATCTTGTTTAATAATTTCATGGTAAAGAATCATCTTCCAATAATAACTCCCAAAGTAAAACAAGGAAGTCATACAAACACAAAATTAATGCAGTATGCTTCATGTTACAGTCCATAAAATACTGTTTGGTAAATGTTTGCAGTGACTGGTGTGCACTTTTTATTTATTTATTTATTTTTGCTATAAAGGACAATGTCAGCATTCACTGCTGCACACATTGGATTGTAACAAGTAAAACTCCATTTTGTTCATGCCACACACGTACTAGACAGGCTCAAGAGACATGGCTTCTAAATCAAATATTGAAAGCATCAGTAAATCCAAATGATCATCATATCAATCACTGCTGCAGTAGCCTAAGCTACATGGGTTATACCCTGCCAAAGTTAGAACAGACAGCCAGCTTCCAAAGCTTCTGGGTACCTTCCAACTGCTCAAACCGTCAGGCAGCTCGAGCTGAGCTGACTGAAAGACAAGTTTGAGCACCAAGCCATCCAGAGCCCTTGCTGCTGCTCGAGAGTACACATGATGATTGATGGTTGACTTGTGTTGCTCATTTGCAGGCAGACAAGATCACTTTGGGAAAAATACCTTCCATTTAACATTTATGTTTATTATTGATATTTTGCTCTTCAGGAAAGTTATTCTGGTAACCATTTGAAATACAAAGACTGAATGGTCGTCAGATCAGACTAATATGTATTAAGTCTGAGATGCGATTTATCTGAATGTTTCCTTTTCTCCAAGATACTGTGATTTTGAAGTTGGTGAATTTAATTTAGGGTGTGTGTAGGGCTTCCCTCCCTCTGCAAAATGAAGTTTTAAGGAGAAGAGCGACTTTCAACATTCACTCCATTCCTGTATTTTCGGTCTTTTTTTCAGCTTGTTGGCACTCGGCATTTCAATAGGGAGACGTTATCTTAAAGTCAGGAGTTTGTGTTTTAATGGACTGTCATGAGACTGTAATATACTTTTAAATGGGAGTACACTTTTTTCCCAGTCAGTTTAAAAGTTGTCTAAAGTAACTGAAGACCATTTCTTCTGTGGAGACATTGTGCTTATTTCACTTTCTGGTGCTGGCAAACTGATTTAAAGTTTTTTTTACTGTGTTTGTCTGTGAACAAATTAACCTTTACAAGAGTTTTTGTTTTTACTGCCATTTGCTACTTGTTTTCCCCAGGAAAGAGGCATCATTTTCAGCTTGACCATGGAAAAATCTGTCAGTCACATAGTCAGAGTGACGCCCACCACTCCTACCAATATGTGTCATACCCACGCTGGGCCAGCAATCATGGAGACTGAATCCTCACCACTGACACTGGAGAAGGACGTGCACTTGGAATACAAATGGACACACTCAGTATTTCCAGATGCAGACCTCTCTGCATCAAGTAAAATTTCCCTTAAGAGCACACAGGCAACACAAACAGGCCGAGGTTTGGATGTCTCTATATCTGTCTCCCTCCAGATCCCCAATAAGACTCCCACTGGTACAGCTGTAGGATTAGGTCCTCAGCCGAGTGTCCAAGCCAAGTCCTCCACCACCCACTCTGTAAGCCCAGTGCTTCATGTCCCTGCCCCAAGTAGCTGTCACACACACACACACACACACACACACACACACACACACACACACACTGAGAGAATTTAATTTTCACACACACCTGGGAAAGGCTGGTACAGGTTTACCTGCTGTGACCTCTTCTGTAGCTATCACTGCCACCACACACTTCACAATCAGCTACTCTAAGGTCCTTAACAAAGGGTATCCAATTATACTGTGCAATATTAATATTAATACAAATGGTAGTAGTTCAAGATGGCTAGGCCTTATGGAGTGGTCCACAAAGTGTCACCAAATATCAAAGGTCAGACACTAAGGACCAGCCCCAATAAAAGTTTTAAATATATTTAATAATAAATAATAAAAGTACACGAAAGCACTGAATATATATTCACAGTAAACTACAGAGTTCAAATCATAGAAAATATTGAAAACATCGTTGATGGAAAGACTTATACAAATAAAAAAAAATTTAAACTAAGCTTCACTATATTCCTATATGAATCTAAAAGAATTGTATTGCTCCATAGTAACTTACTTGGGCCATGCAAGAGATGAAATACGTGAGCAGTCTTTCTAGTCAGGCTCCCAAACAGAATACTATATATTCTGAGATTACTCCCTATAAAATACAATATCCAAGACGACTTGCAGAATGACCTCATCTAGTCATCTAACTCTAGTTTCCCACAATATCTATTTTGGAAGTTTGAGACAGGACTTTAGCAGACTGCTACAATACACATTTAGAGCTTTTATGGCAGTGCCTAGGAGGCCTCCCCTCTTTTCATTGAGCTAATGAACAAAGGCTCTCTCCCAGATCCATAGTTTCCGGTCCTACTCAGTAATGCGGGGTGTCATGCAATGATTTAACAGGTCATTTAAATTTCCCTTATTTTTCTTAAAAGAAGCTAGCTGGTTAAGCATTGCTGTGCCAGTGTCCTCCATTAAAACATATATATTTAATTCAGATACCATAATAAATGTACATTTCTCTTCATTTCAGCAGGCTGCACTGTTGATACATTTTAACATAATTAACAGAAGCAGACCTCACACATATATTTTCAGCACAAGCATCTGTACAAATCAGCTTGATAAACAAGTGACATATAATTATTTGTAAAATTCCAGCTAGCTGTGCTGGCAGAAGTCATACATCCACTATCCTACTTCTCCCTTGCATGGCTGGCAGTACCTCCTATCATCACCCCCCCCCCCCGAAGACTCAAGCTAGTTTTTCAAGTGACACTTGAGAAACGTGGCTTGAAAGAAATAGGCCTGTCTGGGAACATGTTACCCCATTCCCTGTCTTCAGAACCCGTGTGTGTTGTCACTGCTAACCCCACTACAGTGTTGTACTGTCATGTCATATGCCTGCAATCCTAAGGTTCACCTTAATAACTTGGCATTTTGCTGGCTGTCTCTGTGTAGCCATATTAAAGGATTGTGGTCTGTAACTACAGTGAATTTCCTTCCATACAGATAATGCTCAAGTTCTGCAGTGTTCATACTATGGCTAGACATTCCTTTTCTACAGCTGCACAGCAGTCCCCCTTGGGTTGGAGGCTACGGCGGAGATATACCACTGGGCGCTCTTCTCTCTCTGAAGAAACCTAAGTACAGCCCCCAACCCATGGTTTGAAGTATCCACCTGCACAACAAATTCTCTGCTGTAATCTGGACTGGCTAACAAAGGGGGTCCTCCCAAAGCTCTTTTAAGCTGCTAGAATGCCTGCTCACATGCTGGGGTCCACACTACTTTACCTGGCCTGTTTTTCCTTGTCAGGTTTGTAAGGGAAGCAGCTACGGTACTATAATTGGGGACAGACATGTTGTCCCTAAGAATTCCCTCACCTGCTTTTTAGTAACAGCGGCAGGCCAAGCCTGAATGGCTTCCACTGTAGCAGGTTCTGACCTTATCCTACCACTCCCCACTCTATGTCCCAGGCAGGAGACCTCGGCATACCCACAAGACACTTAATGGACTTAATGGTCAACCCTGGCCTCTGCAGTCTTCCCAGCACCTCCCTGACATGCTGAAGGTACTTTTGCCAGGAATGGCTGTAGATGGTAACATCATCCAGGTAAGCAAGGGCATAATCTCCTGCTCTTGCTAGGATACAATCTACCAGGCTCTGGAAAGTCGCTAAGGCATTTTTCATCCAAAAGGACATATTCGTGAACTCATACATAGGTTCATAGGTAGGTACTAGGCTATCTGCCCGAAGGCATTTATAATCCTAGCCAGAATGTGTTGGCTTTCACTGCCCCCCATAGATTAGTTCCCTGTACCTCTGTCCAGCAGAGCCACTGAAGTGATCCCCGGGGTAAACTTTCTGTTTCCCATCCACTTGTCAAGGCTTCTCCTGAAGAGTGTTAGTGAGCAGATCTACCTTTTGTAGATTGGAATCTTGTTCCAAAGCATGGGAAGTCCCTGGGACTCAAATATATCCCTCCAGCATGTCCTATTTATTGTTGTGGTGAGGTTTAGATCCCTAGAGCATGTGGCTCGAGGGGACAAGGTTTTCTTTAGGTGGAGCATGTCCATCAATTCTGGGTTGGACATGGTCTTGTATGTCAAGCAGAGATCATCTCTGAGTAGGCGGTATGCAACAGAGTACAGCTGGAGTTTCTTCAGTCGAGCTGCATAGGGCATCTGTTTGAGGCCAGTGATCTTCTTGGCGAGGTACTTCTGTGGTCTTTCCAGCTGTTGCAGGTGTCTTGTAAGGTACATCCCAAATGGGGCATTGTACTCTATGATGGGTCTGATGAGTGATGAGTAGAGAGGCACAATGACCTCTTTTGATCCTGATGCGAACCCTTTTGTGATTAGGTGGGCCACGTAGAGGGATTTTCTAACCACTTTGGCAATGTGATTATCAGAGGAGAGATTACAATCTACTTGGGTTCCCAGATCCCTTATTACATCTTCTGTATTTAGGGGACTACCACCTATATGGTAGTTTGTGGGTACTTTGTTTTTTCCAAAGGGGATGACCATGCCTTTTTCGCATTTAGCTTGAGGCCATGATTTTGACACCAGGTGTCCGTCTCAGTGAGACTCTTTTGGAGGATGTCCGTGTCAGCCGGAGAGTCAATTATAGCCCCTAGTTTGCAGTTGTCTACGAACATGGTCAGCCATAGTCCTCCTGTGCTTGCCTGTACCTCTGAGAAGTATATGCTGAACAGGAGGGGTCCTAGGACTGAGCCCTGGGGAATGCTACCTGTAACCAGTTTAGAATCGGACCTAGCTCCCGCAACTCTCACCATGTAGGTTCTGTCCGTGTGCCAGTTGGCAACCCATCTTGTGACGTACGAGTTTATGTTCAGGCTGGTGAGCTTGTCTATAATACCAGAATGGGGAATGGTGTGGAAGGCCTTTTCATGGTCTAGGTAGGCTGTGTGTACCACCTTTCCCTCGTCTACAGCCTTGGTAACTGTCTCAAAGAAGTCCACCAGGTTTAGGAGGCATGATCTGCCCTTAACAAAGCCGAACTGGGTAGGGTCCAGTGTTTGGAGGTTCCCAATGTCTCTGTTAATGAGTTCCATGATGATGCACTCCATAGCCTTGCAGACCAAGCTAGTCAGACATATAGGGCGATAGTTCCCGGGGTCTGTTGTGGCTCCATCTTTGTGGAGCAGAATAACCATTGCTGTGCGCCACTCTATGGGTATGTAGCCTGTGGAGAGGCTGAGTTTGAACAGTGTGTTTAGGTGAGGGGTTAGTTCGTCTTTGAGCTCATGTAGGACGCAGCCTTGGACACCGTACAGTCCCATTGATGCTGTGTTTTTGGCTTTGGAGAGGGCTGTTTTAACCCGAGTGTCTGTGATTTCAGGGGCTCTACATTCTTCTGCTATGGTTATGGGCCCTTTTGGGGGTGAAGTTTGCAATGAACCTGTCTGCCAGGATGCTGGCGATATCGGTCGGTTCAGTGTATTTTGTGCAATTTTGCACTAGCTCCGAGCAGAGCGGAGCATTGCCACTTAAATTCTTGACATAGCTAAAGAATGTCTTGTGGTTATCTTTGGAGTCCTTGGCAATTTTTCTTTCGAAGCTCGCCTTGGATGATTTTATGAGAATCGTAGTTTCTTGCTGATACTGAATGGGGATGTCTTCCCTTCTTGGGATTTTACTCTTTTCTGTACTAGTTTTCCCCTTCTATTGTACAGCTTGTTTATGGCAAGAGTCCACCAGACTGGTTTCCTTTTCTTGGAGGATTGAGTCTTGGTTTTGCTTGTGATAGCACGATTCATGCATTCTTATAGGTGCCCTTAGAATGCATTAGTAAAGGAATTTGCAACTTGGACAGCGTTATCATTTAGCATGGGAGCTTTGAAATTTTCCACCTCGGTCTTAAGTAACGGGAAGTTTGCTTTTGAAAAGTTTTTCATGGTGGTTTCCTTGTCCGGGGGTGGGGGTGGAATGTGTTTATGGTCAAACCTAACCAACGAGGGGTTGACCTCTGGTGTGGAACACTGGTTGCCCATGTTGGTGATGACCAGGTCTAATATGTTGTCACCTCTGGAAGGAGTGTTGACCAGTTGATCCAGGGTGTTTGAGTTTATAAATTCTTGGAAATGTTGGGCAAGGGAGTTAGTACTTGAGTAGTTCTCCCAGTTAATGTTTGGGTAATTGAAATCACCCAATATTAGGGTGTTTGGTAAAAACCTTTATGTTTCCCAGTGTTTCCAGAAATGCAGAATGGGTTCCTGGGACATGGTGGGTGCTCTGTAGCAAGCTATAATTTGAATTGCAGTTTTGCCCGTTGTTAGTTGCACATGGACGATCTCTTAAGCATCGTGCTGTGCCACTAACCTGGAGGTGTGGGTATCCTTGATGAATATGGATACGCCCCCACCTTTTGTATTTCAGTCCGAGTTCTGTGGCCGAAATGTATGGTATGAGTTGTAGCCTGGTTGTGCTGGAGTGCTCTCTGGAGCCTTAAACCAGGTTTCTGTTACTGCACATATATCGATTTTCTCCATACTGAGGAGTGCCTCGAGTGCGTGTATTTTGAGGTTTAGACTTATGGCACTGACTAGCATTACCCTCAGTTTTTTGTTACTTGTGCTATTTACGGGGTTGTCTTTTGAGCCTTGCATAAAAAAGGCACTATGGGGGTGGCAAGAGCCTTGGCCAGTATTTGAAAGCCTAAGGGTGACAGGTGCCATCTCTAGCGAAGCAGTGTGGCTTGTCGAGCATGTCATCCCAGGCGGACAAACACTGGATCCCCTTTGAATGACACCAGAAACTTAGCCAAGATAATTTTTTTCTTTATACTGTGGTATCATTCTTGGTGAGGGCAGGATGCTACTCAGGGTCAGGGTCATACCGGCCTGGGCTATGTGATCAGAGAGCTCTTCCATGTCTCTTTTCATGTAGCCCAGGGAGGTACGGCTCGGGTTATTCACACCAACATAGACAATGACAGAGTCGTATTTGTACTTGTTCTGGAGTGACCTGAGTGCTTGCGTTATGTGGTGGATCCTGGCACCCGACAGGCAGCTAACAGTAACCTTCTCCTTATTCAGCCTAGTGAGTGGGATGTCAGTGTGCCTGACTATAGAGTCACCTATTACTAATATGTTGGGTATGTTATTTTGCCTTAAGGGTTGTGACTGCGTGGCACACTAGTTTTGTGAAGTATGCGTTTCATGGATTGTGTTGGGGGGGTGGAGGTTGCTTGGATGTCTGCTTTGGAGATCTCTGTTGCTTTTGCAGATTTTTATTTAGAGCCTCCGAGTATGTTTTCGTGTATTTTTGTGTGTGTCTTTTGCCGGTGCTGGTTTAATGGTTCTATGTGAGACTGGTGGTGTGATGCAAGTATTTCCCTTCTCCTCTTGATTGTCTGATCCAGTCTTGGGTTGAGAGAGCTTAGCCTTCAGTTTGGCTGTATAATTGCATCTCTTGCATGTATTAGTGTTTGGTGGTAGGAGGAGAGGTCTGTGTACATGAGGCAGTTGTAACATTGCCTCAAAATGCCCAGATTCACCAGATGGACTGGAGAGTACACCTGAAACTGCCCTTTGGACATGCCTGGATAGGTACAGTGAACAGTTTTACTGAATGGCTGGTAAGGTCGAATAGAGAGCCTTGTCCTTCTGTACAGTACAGGAGGGTCTAGCGATAGGGTTTATAAGTGCTTGTTATGAGTTTTGAGAAAGTGCCGGGCTGAGAAATAAATGGCTTGAGTGCTTAAGTTGAAAGTTTGTCTAGTTCCAAGGAACTGAAGAGGAGACTTTGCGGAGCTGGGAAAAGTTTAACCCTAGCTGCCCGGCACGTCAATGCTGTTTTTATAGCAGGGAAATGACAGAGACAGAAATTAGCCAATAAACTACTAATTTCTGGGCTGAAACCACTCCTCCAGGGACAGATAGGCTGCTTAATGTTCCCCTCTCTCACAGGTGAACAGAGAAAAGTACAGTTTTGTACCTACCATAAATGTAGATGTTCGAGTGTTCACACTGCTGCAGTCATCACACTAGGGTTATCTGCCATCAGGCGGTCCCGCAGTTGGCCCGAGTTCCAAAGTCTTGGTCCGGCGTTGGTTGCTGTCACCTCTTCTCTGACGTCAGTGCAACAGGGGTATAAAAGAGGTAGCCGACGCCATTTTCTTCAGTTTTTCTTGCCCCAGATGTCAGGTGCCCCCAAATAGGAAGGCAATACATAATCTTAAGTAAATTACATAAGTAGAAAACAATAGCTACAGCTGTAAGCAAATACACCATATAGAAATACATCTTAGAGATTGTATAAACAGGGAGCTATAGATAAAACCCAGGTAAAAAGAGGGGAGGGTAACGTGGACTGCAGCAGTGTGAACACTCGAACATCTACATTTATGGTAGGTACAAAACTGTACTATGTTCATCGTGTTACACTGCTGCAGTCATCACACTTGGGTTAAATCCCAAAGTTAAGGCTGGGCGGTTGGTACTAAACAGGGTTTGGAGAAGCCAGTAGGCCCTGCAAAACTGCAGTGGCAAAGCCAGCTCTTGTTTTTGAGTATAGAGGTAAGTGGTAGTGCTTGGTGAAGGTGTGCACTGAACTCCAAGTTGCAGCTTCCAAAATATCCTTGGTTGGTACCCCTCTGAGGAAGGCTGCTGATGTTGTTGTAGCCCTGGTGGAATGAGGCCTAATGTTACCAGGTACAGGTTTCCCATGGTGTGTGTAGCAGAAACGGATACAATGTCCTATCCATTTTGAAATAGTCTGTTTTGATATAGGCTTTCCTTGAGATCCTGCAGCATAGGATACAAAGAGCTGATCAGATTTTCTGAAAACCTTTGTTTTATCCAAGTAGAAACGGAATTGCCTGTGAATGTCCAAAGAGTGTAGGAGCCTTTCCCTTTATTCTGGGGGTTTGGATAAAAGGTGAGTAGATGAATGGTTTGGTTTAGAGCCACACTGGATACTACCTTTGGCATAAAGGAAGGGTTAGTTCGTAAAGAGACTCTGTCTTGATGAAAACTGATGAAAGGCTCCACTGCCATTAGGGCCTGTAGCTCTGAGACTCTTTGTGCTGAAGTTATTGCTAGCAGCAGGGCAGTTTTCCATGATAAAAATTGTAAATCAGCTGAAAAAGCTGACTCGAAGGGCGGTAGTGTAAGTTTTTCCAAAACAAAATTGAGGTCCCAAGTTGGTGCTCTACGGGGCGGTCTTACGTTCTTAGCCCCTCTGAGGTACTGTCTTAATAATGGATGTGAAAAAATAGGAGGATCCGTGTTGTAATGAGCTGAAATAGCTGAAGCGTGGATCTTTACAGATGAAAAGGAAAGGCCTTTGTGCAACATCTCAGTTAAATATTGCAGAATCTGAGGAATATTTGGGAAAAGAGGATTTTGGCCTTTAGCCTGGTTCCAGGCGCAGAATCTTTTCCATTTGTCTGAGTAGGTTTTCCTGGTGCTGGGTCTCCTGGCCTCCAGAATGACATCCATAACAGCTGTAGAGAGAAGTGTTGACTGGTTGTTTAGATAATCTGCCATGCAGCCAGATTTAAAGTCTTGAGCTGGCTGTGTAGAATCTGATTGTTTTGCTGAGTCAGCAGGTGAGGAATTTGAGGTAAAATCCATGGTGGGCCTTGAGCCATGTTCCTTAATATTGGATACCAGTGTTGGCGTGGCCAGTCTGGAGCAATGAGTATCATTTGTGGCCTCTCTAATCTGGCTTTTAGCAGCACCTTTGCCAGAAGAGGCAGTGGAGGAAAGGCATACACTGTTAGTGTTTTCCAACTGAATGAGAGGGCGTCCACTTTCCAAGCTGGAGTGTGGTATGTCCTTGTGCAAAACTTTCGCAGTTGGTAGTTTTGGGGGGAGTCAAACAGATCTATGTCTGGGCTCCCCCATTTTTGAGTTATCATTGTGAATACTTGTGGGTCTAGTTTCCACTCGTGAGGATCCATGATATTTCTGCTTAGTTTGTCTGCCAATGTATTTTTCTTTCCTGGCAGGAATTGTGCTTGTAGTTGAACTTGGTAGGTCAGTGCTGTGTTCCACAAGGTCATTGCTTGCCTGCATAGGGGGTAGGAATGTGTGCCCCCTTGTTTGTTTATGTACCACATCACTGTGGTTTTGTCCATCTTTATTAGAAGTTGTCCTGGATGTAGGAGGTTCTGGAAAGCTATTAGGGCATTTTGTACAGCTAGCATCTCTTTTTGATTGATGTGGAGATGCAATTGATCTGCAGACCATTTGCCCTGAATACACTGTCCTGCCATGTGTGCTCCCCAGGCGTAATCCGATGCATCTGTTTGTCATTGTTTGCCTGGCTGTGGGCAAGGTGAAAGGCTGACCCTTGTTGAGGTGACATGCCTGAGCCCACCATAGAAACTCCTGTTGAAGGCAGGGAATTAGTGGTATTATTGTTTCCAAGCTGTGGCTGTGTTGAGTCCATACGCTTTTTAGGTACCATTGTAATTTCCTCATATGCAGTTTGGCATATGGTATTAGTAGTATGCAAGATGCCATGAATCCCAAGGCCTGCAGAATTTTTCTTGCAGGGAGTTGGGTCTTTGTTGCCATCATTTTGAAGTATTGAGTCAGTTGTCCTTGCTTGTCTGGCGTGAGATAAGCCATCTGGGCCATTGTATTTAAGCTGGCACCCAGGAATATTATGTCTTGGGAGGGCACTAGTTCTGACTTCTTTTCATTTAATGTGTACCCTAGGCAATTTAGTAGTTTTTTTACAAACGCCAGATGTTTTAAAAGAATGTCCTTGCTGTCTGCTTGAATAAGGCAGTCGTCCAGGTATGGATATATTTTGATTCCTCTTTGTCTGCAGTATGCAATTACTGGTGCCAGGCATTTTGTGAAGACCCTGGGTGCAGTAGATAAGCCAAAGGGCAGTGCAGAGAATTGGTAATGAGTTGTACCTGCTATAAATTGGAGGTATCTTCTGCAATTTTGTCTGACAGGGACATGCAGGTATGCCTCCTTGAGGTTCAACGTTACTAGCCAAGCCTTCTTGCCCAGCATGGGAAGAAGTTGCTGTAGTGTGAGCATCTTGAATTTGGGTACTTCCAGGTATGTGTTTAGAATTGAAAGGTCCAGAATGGGTCTTCAGGCTTTGTCCTTTCGGGGAAACAGAAAGAGTCTTGAGTAAAATCCTTGTCCTTGCTCCTGTGTAGGAACCTGTTGAATGGCTCTCATGTCCATGAGTGCTGTAATTTGTCTTTGAGCCTCTGCCCATTGATTTGATGGCAGGTTTGGCATTCCTTTTATCCTTGGTAGTGTGAAAGTGGAACCTGTATCCTTGAGTTACAATATTTAGGACCCATTTGTCTTTTGTGATGATGTGCCAATTGTCTGCAAAAAGTGCAAGTTTTCCTCCCAAGGGAGCTGCCAAGAGTGATTTGCTTGGCAGTCTGAGGGTAAGTCATTGTGATTGTCCTCTGATAGTTTGAGACCTGTCTTCTCCTCCTTTCTGGGTTGTGGCACCCCATTGTCGTGGCTTGTAAGAGCCTTGTGGCTGACCTCTGCCCCTTGGGCGTCTGTATTTGCCCCTCTGAGGTCTGTCAGAAGTTGGAAAGAACCAGTTTTTGGTTGGTCAATTTCTGCTGAAACGAGGGGGTTGGACCTGTAAAAAATCCTTGACCGTCTGCATAGATTTTGCCTTATCCTCCATTTTCTTTAAAACCTCTTTTGCTTTCATACCAAATAAAACATCCTTCTGTAAGGGTGCATCCAATAACTTTGCTTTAACATGATCAGGTAAAGTTTGTTCTTTTAACCAAGCATGTATACGAATGACAGACCCTGTTACAGCTGCTCTGCAAGAAGCTTCCAATGGATCAAATCCACATTGCAAAGTATGTTTTCCCACTTGTTCTGCTGCATGCAACAAATCTTGCATTTCCTTGTAATCAGGCTGCTCTGTATGAGTGCTCATTTTTTGTCTTAATTGAGACATCAAATATTGTTGATATTTCAGCATGTGAAACTGGCAATTTAAGGCCCTCACAGCTAGAGTAGCTGAGGTATATACTTTCTTTCCCCATCTGTCTAGTGCTCTAGAATCCCTTTCAGACGGTACAGGATTTTTAGCAATAGAGGCCTTAACCCCTTTGGGACCCTGGGGAATGGTTTCTGGGTCAGCAACAGGGCTTTTATATAGGAATTTATGTGAGTCAGGGACTCTGTAGTATCTGTCTGGTTTGGCTGGTGCAGGAGGTAATGAATCTGGGTTAAGGCTAGATTCTGAATAAACATCATCCACAATGTCTAACACAGGTGGAATAGCAAGGGGTCTGTGCTGGGGTAGTAAGAGGAACTCTCTGAGTCTTTTCTTAGAATCAGAGTAATCCTGGCCTTCCCAGTGGAAATGTTCCCTCATGGTATGTAAAGTTTCCCCAAAAGAGTAGTCTTCTGGGGGAGATGCTGAAGGAACAGACTCTTCAGCATCAGAGTCTTCATAAGGGGGAAAAGAGTACTGTTCCTCAGAAGAATCTGAGGTAATGGAAACCTGGTCAGAGGAAGCGTAGTCCTCCTCCTGTCTAGGCCTTTTGTCAGGTGGAGGATGGGAACCCCTGATTAGGGTAATTAAGTCTTCGGCCATCTTAAGCATCTGTTTCTTAGGCATGGGGCCTTGCACTGGAGACTGCTGTACAGGCTTCCTTACTTTTAATGGAGTTTTCAGTTTTGCAAAGGATTTAATAGCAAGTGTAGTCGGTCTGAAGACACTTTCAGCAACTGACGGCCTTTCAACTGCACTGGGATCCCCATCAGCCATGGAGTCGGAAGGGCCTAAAGATAAAGGCTCTGGAGGCCCTGCAATCTCCGCTTGGGAGTCGGATGCAGGCTGTAAATCAGCGGTCGTCAGGGGCTGCATAGGCGCCTTACTGAAAACCGGAGAACCGGCGACTGGCCTAGCAGAGGCCTCGGTGTCTGGTTTGGGTCTTGGCTGCCTGTCCTTATCTTTGCGCTTTTTATGCATACCGGTCGTCGGTTGCTCCGACGGCATGGTATAATTAAATTTACTACCAAAATAATGTCGGGCGAAATCAAACTGACATTTAATAGTTCATTTGTTAAACCTAGCACAAAACCGATAACCTGTGACGTTGTGGTCTGAGCCTAGGCAAGGGATACAATAAGAATGAAAATCCTTATGAAGTATTTGCTTCCCACAGGAAATACAATTATTAACTTTTTCTGACATCGGACTGAGGCAAGAAAAGGTTCCCCAACGGGGTACTTAGCTTTATTGAAGACTTCGGTATGAAATTCGATTTGAAAATCTCAGGAGTCGGCCGACCGGCACTTGCGAACTGCTTCTGCTTCGGGTACCGTACGGCAAGAAAGACTGAAGAAAATGGTGTTGGCTGCCTCTTTTATACCCCTGTCGCACTGATGTCAGGGAAGAAGCGACAGCAACCAACGTTGGACCAAGACTTTGTAACTCAGGCCGACTGCGGGACCGCCTGACGGCAGATAACCCTAGTGTGATGACTGCAGCAGTGTAACACGATGAACATCTTCCTTTTACCCAAGTAAGGTATGGGCAAACACAGAGATTTGTAACACAGCCCTGAATTCAGCATTAACCTGGAAACTGGACTATACTAGCTTAGAAAGCAGGAAAGAAGTATATTTTTTTGTTTTTTCTTTCAGAAAAATAAAGCAGATACAACCAAAAAAACAGTTTAAATGCACAGAAAAGGATACTTATTGTTATATATCTCAGATCAGAGTTGTAGTCAATGCCCCTAGTAATAAACTAGGAAGAAACACAAATACAGTAAAAGCAGATGAATAAAGTGGAATTTTTTATATATATAAAACAAAAGAAAACAAACAAACTGATTACACAATTAACCAGAAAAAAGCTCAAAACTGAGTCCTGTTCCAGCAGTCTTCAATCAGACAAGTTCTAACTGCACACTCCTGCTACTAGGATGCAGGGGAACCTTCTCCAAAAAAAGATGGCCTAGATCAGTGCTCAAGTTATACAAACAAAGCTAGATTCAGCAGGCCTGAATCTGGTCTATGCTAAAGCAACAAGGCGCACCAGTTTCAGAAAGAAACAGTTCAAATAAGCAGGCACAATAAGCCTGTGACCACAAATTCCCAGCTCAGAAGGGCAGAATCCAGCCTCTCCTCCCACAAGAGTGCAGACCACAATCCTTCTTAATGTAGAATAACTGGCCTGAAGCCCAAGTGCTTAAGCCAGAACTAATACACTTTTAAAATAGCAGACACTGAGCCTTCAATCAGCAATTCCCAGCTTAGAAGGATGTAAGCTACCTGTCCTGCCACAACAGTGCAGACCAGAAACCTTCTTAATGTAAAACATGTCAAAAGAAGTAAAAATGCTGACCTCTCTCTAGCATTGGGAGTCAAGGGCACCTGCCAGTAGCCCTTCGTAAGATCAATTAGCTGTCAGATATTTATCCTCACCCAGCTGCTCTAGGGCTTCATCTGTCTTAGGCATGGAGCAAGCATCTGAGATGGTGTGACTATTTAGTTTCATGTAGTCCACACAGAACCTCATGCTGCCATCCTTCTTTGGAATCAGCACCACTGGGGAGACCCAGGGACTGCTGTATTCCTGGATTATTCCCAGTTCCAACATCTCCTGTATCACCTCCATCAGAGTCTGTCCGACTCACTCAGGCACCCTGTAAGTAGGCTTCTTTATAGCTCTTTGGGGCCCTGTATCCACATGGTGCTGCACCAGGTGGGTGCACCCTAGATTCCCAGTGAGCATGTCCTCCTCACACTCCTGTAACACTGCTCAGATTTCTGAAACCTGGGTAGGGTATAGCTGCTGGGACACTGCTACCCCTTCCACTGAGGTGTAACTCCGAGCCTCACTGAGAAGAACAGTTAACAGATCCACCTCAGACTCCTCCTGCCATCCACTGCAAATACTCAGTACAAGGGCCTCCCTATCATGGTAAGGCTTCATCATGTCAGCATGGTACAGTCTGTGCCCCTGCCACCTCCCTATCAGTTCTAGCATGTAATTAACATCACTGACCTTGCTTACCACCTTGAAGGGTCCCTCCCAAGCTGCCTGCAGTTTACTGTGTCTGACAGGAATGAGCACCACCACCTGCTGTCTCACAGCATACTCTCTGGCTCCAGCATTCCTGTCATACCAGACCTTATTCTGCTGTTGGTCTCCTGCTAGCTTCTCCTAGGCTAAGCCCATGAGCTCCCTAAGCCTAATCCTGAAGTTTAAGACATATGCCACAACAGACTCCTTGTGGGATTCACACACACCCTCTCACTCATCATAAATCAAATCTGGAGGTCCCCCTCACCCTATGCCCATACAGCAACTCAAAGGGTGAAAAACCTGTGGATTCTGGAGCACCTCTATGTATGCAAACAACAGATGGGGCAAATATTTGCCCCCCTCACTCTTAAACTGGTCTGCAAATGCCTAGAGCATTGTCTTTAGTACAGAGTTTAACCTCTCCACAAGACCATTAGTCTGGGGATGGTAGGGGGTGGTCTTTTTGTGCTTCACCCCACAGAGTTCCCACAGACAAGCCAGACAGTCTGTCATGAAATTGGCACCTCTGTCAGTCAGTATTTCTCTTGGGAAACCTACCCTGCTAAAAATCTCTAGCAAAGCATTTGCCACCTTCTCTACCTCGATGGAGGGCAAAGCCACTGCCTCAGGATATCTAGTAGCATAATCTACTACCACTAGGACATACTTCTTCCCTGTAGAACTTGGGGTACACAGAGGCCCCACAATATCCATAGCTACCCTCTGAAACAGCTCTATTACAGGCAAAGGAGCTTTGACCTTCTCTCCTGCCTTGCCTACTGTGCAGTATCTTGTTACATCCCTGGCAATCCAACTGTCTCTTTGTATGCTTTATGCCCATATGACCTACAACAGGAATGCTATGGGCTATGGCTAGAAGTGCCAGATGGTACTCTCTGGCCACTACCAACTGTTATATTACCTCACTTTCTAGACCTCCCTCAGGGGTCCACTCTCTATACAGTAATCCTTTGCTCCAGTACACAGAATTCCCTTTTCCTTGAGAATCAGGTGCCTCTTAGTGTAGGGTATGAGAGCTGAGCCTGTCTCAACTCTTTGTTTGTAACTCTTCCCAGTTCCCCTTCCACAGGAAGACTGGTATCCTCTGACAGTGGCGCCTCACTGTCAGCCCAGATACTACTACTCACCTCTGCCCTAGCAGTCACTCTGTCCAAGGGAATATCAGTACCCACCAGCAGCTGTGGGTCACTTTCCGTCTCACTGTTACAGGTTAGCTCCCTCACAGAATTACCCACATCACCAGTCCGGGCTTTGTGTGTGCTGTCTGTCTGGGTCTCCCCAGTCTACCAGACTCACATGTCTGCATACAAGCCTGACTTGCATGTCACTGCATGCACATAAGATAATGCATTGTCAAAATCATTCCCAATCAAGACATCTGCAGGGATATCCTCAAACACACCTACGTGCTTGCTTCCTTTTCCACATTCCCAGTCAAGATGAACCCTGGCCAAAGGCATCTGGAATGGGATCCCTCCTAAAGCTCTGACTGGAGTGGACTACCCAAGCAAGTACTGCTCCTCTTTCCATCCACTATGATAGGCTATAACCTCTTGTGATAGTTTGGTACCCCAGCTCTCTCCAGACAACTTACCACTGGCACGTTATTCTCACTTGCTGGCTCCCCCACCTTTTCTTCCCTACCTTGCCTCTGTGGACATCTATATGCTACATGGCCCCACTGGTTAAATTTAAACATTTAACCCTTGATCCTGGCTGTGCACTTGAAATAGTGCCTTCCCCTGTTACTGGCAGACTCTGATGGGGCGGTTTAGGCCACCCAGTATGGCTTCCCTTATATCTGCATGCAGCACTGGGTATCCCTTTCCTGTGCAATGATGCCCTGCTTGCTAAGTATAGCTCCCCCTTTTTCCCCAGCTCATCTACAGAGTTGCACTGCTGGTCTGCCAACCAGAGTCTTGTGCCTTCAGGCAAAGTGCTAAGGGCTTGTTCCTTCACTAAAAGGTCTGACAACCCTTCAAAAGTAATGACCTGAAACCCACTAAACCACCTATGAAAATAAGTGCTTAACTTAGCAATATAATCACACACACCCTTTCATCTGCCTTGCATCTATGCTCAAAACTTTATTTTCTGTAAGCTTCATGTGTTAACTTAAAGCATTCAAGTAAACATTTCTTGACTTTGTTATAGTTTAAATAATCAATATCAGACAATTGAGAAACAATTTAGAAACAGCAGTTACAGCTTTACCGTGGAGTAAGGGAGTCAGGAACCGTACCCAGAGCCCTTGGTCAAATTATACTGTTTACCACGGTGGCACAGCGGTAGCGTTGTTGCCTCACAGCAAGAGGTTCTCCTGTTCGATTCTCGGCTGGAGTGCCTTCGCGGTCGAGTGGCCTCCAAAAGACATGCGTGAATGGGCATGCCTTCGCTGAAGGTTGGGCATCGGGCTGGCAACTCGGCACCAGCAAAATCTACTGCCAATCATTAGTAGATCGGAGTTTCGCTGTGGCGACCCCTAACCGGGAAAATATATGAATAAAACTATCAAAATTATCACCTTCTGTAAATTGTAGAAGAAATTTACTGACCTTTATTGCTTCATGGGTCTGGTTACTCCCTTCTCCATTACTTCCATGACCCTGGTGAAAAGTCAGCATCTCCCTCTCATGTTGACGCTGGTTCTCATTTTCTTCAGTCTCCAAATGCTGCAGTCCCTCTGCTGATTCTAGTTCCTTTGTTTATCCTTTTCTTCAGCCTCCAAATATTGCAGTCTCTCTGCTGACACTAATTCCAAATATTTGGCCTCTAGTTCAAGACTCTAACTCCAAACAGAATTTTAACTCCTCTGAGGAAAAGTTGAACTGTCCCATTTCTGAGGGCTGCAAGTTTGGCTAAGGATGAAATCATTTTCTCTTTAGTCAGGTTGGCATACACCAGTCCTTTGGCTTCGCACACCTTCACAAACTGGTTCTTTGTCAGCTTGCTATAATCCTCTGCTGACAATTTTGCCTGTTCTCCTTGACTAAACTAAACTAACAAATAAATAAATAAAACTGTTGTGATATAAAACTCTGAATGTTCACCCTGTGGCTACTTGAGAATACACCTTTAGTGACACCTGCTTACAAGCTACAGAAGTTTAATATCCACACCACTGCTCACCAATACGCGACATCCCCATACTGGACCAGTAATCAAAGAGCCTGAATCCTCAGCACTGATACTGGAGAGGGACGTTCACTTGGAATACAAATGGATAAACTGAGTATTTCCAGATGCAGACCTCTCTGCATCAAGCACAATTTCCCAGGGAACATGAATGTCACACACAGGCCAACAGCTGACGTTGGCCATAAAAGCGACATCCGCATGTACCATTCTCAGAACTGAATGCCTAAGAAACAAAGGAAGTAAGCATACATCCAGGGGAAAAATACAAATACTAGGGGGAAGGTGGGAGGGACAGAATACTGCAACACAGAAGAGGACATCTATGATTACGGTAAGATTTTACAGAACTATTCTATGTCTTTCTATTCTTATGTTGCAGTATTCCTAACATGAGGGAACAGTACCAAAGCTCATGAAGAACACAGGGAAGGGGAAGGAGCAGAGCAGCTTTCTAAAAAAAAACATGGAGAATGTCTCTACAAAGCCAGCTCTAGATATGGAGATGCCATTCAGTTTATAATGTTTAGTGAATGTGTGAACAAAAGACCAAGTAGCTGCTTCCAATATGGTGTTAGTATCCAAACCTTAGAAAATAAAAGCACCCGAAGAAGTCACAGCTCACACAGAATGAGCCTTAACAGGAGTAGAAAGGCTCTTACCATGAAAAACATAACAAAAAGAAATAGTTTTAGAAATCCAAGTGGAAATAATCTGTTTAGACACAGGCAATCCCAACAGCTCTGAGTTGAAAAGGAACAAAAAGCTGATCAGATTTCTTAATAGCCTTAGTTTTATCCAAGTAAAATCTGAGCTATATACATCCAAAGTGAGTAGAACTCTCTCACTAGATTGTGGAGAGGGGAAAAAGTGGGCAAATCTCATTGGTGAGATCAGATCATAAACTAATCTCACTGGAAGTCCACATCCCATCCCCACCCCAGATAAAAAAGACCACAGTGAAAAACTTCTCAAAAGCCAAATTCACACTTCTTAAGACTGGTGTGGTTTCCTTCAAGGCCCCCGAGCCAGCGGAAACCATTACCCAAACAGCTGAATCACTTACAAATGCCTTCTATCAGCACCTCCAGGACTGCATGGATCAGGCAATCCCAAACAAAACAAAGACTCTTTGCACCAAAGGCAAGCGCCCAGTCTGGTGGACCCCAGCCATTAACAAGCTCTACAATAAAAGGAGAAAGCTACTACAAGATAGAGCAAAATCCTTAAAAGGGAAGACACCCTTGATCACTATAAGTAAAAAACTACGATCGCTCATGAAATCATCCAAGGCAAATTTTGAAAGAAAAGTCGCTAAGGACTCAAAAGACAATCATAAGGCCTTTTTTAGCTATGTTAGAAACCTGGGAGGAAACTCCCAGATATGCTCAGAATTAGTTCAAAATGATGTAAAAATCACTGAACCAACAGACATTGCCAACATACTGGCTGACAATTTCAGTGCAAATTTCTCCCCCCCTCCCCCCCAAAAGGAGAGATATCTATCCCAGCGGATTGTAGCCTCCCACACATCTCAAATGCTCAGGTGAAAACTGCTCTCTCCAAGGCAAAAAACACAGCATCTATGGGACCAGATGGTGTCCCCGTGTGTGCTCCATTTAACTCAATGAGGAATTAAACCCGCTGTTAGGGCAGCTGTTTAATCTTAGCCTCACCTCAGGATACGTACCCAAGGAGTGGCGTACGGCAACTGTGGTCCCACTTCACAAAGGCGGTGCCTCCACTGACCCTGGAAATTACCGCCCCATCAGCTTGACAAGCCTAGTCTGCAAAGCTATGGACAGGATCATAATGGAACTCATAAATAAAGACATAGGGGACTTACAGACATTGGATCCAACCCAGTTTGGCTTTGTCAAGGGCAGATCATGCCTTTTAAACTTGGTTGATTTTTTTGAAACAGTCACCAAGGCCATTGATGAGGGCAAGGCAGTCCACACAGCTTACCTTGACCTTTCAAAAGCTTTCGACACAATACCCCACTCGGGTATCATAGAAAAACTCACCAACTTAAATGTAAACCCATACGTCACAAGATGGGTTGCAAACTGGCTAAGTGACAGAACCCACAGGGTCAGAGTGGCTGGCGCCATGTCAGACTCCAAGCCGGTCACAAGTGGTGTCCCACAAGGCTCAGTCCTGGGCCCCCTCTTGTTCGGCATCTACTTTTCAGAAGTACATGCAAACACAGGAGGATTATGGCTGACAAAGTTTGCAGATGACTGCAAATTTGGCGCCATAGTTGAAAACACATCAGACACAGATATCCTCCAGAAGGGTCTCATAGAAACGGATAACTGGTGCCAAAGCCATGGCCTAAAGTTAAACGCCAAAAAATGCATAGTCATACCCTTCGGGAAAAACAAGGTTACCCCTAGCTACCATATAGGTGGCAATCCACTAAACACAGAAGAGGTTTATCAGGGATCTGGGGACCCATGTTGACAGTAACCTTTCATTTGATACCCACGTTGCCAAGGTAGTTAGGAAAACCTTCTACATTACCCACCTGATCATGAAGGGATTCACATCTAGATCAAGGGAGGTCATTGTTCCCCTGTACTCATCACTCATCAGACCAATGATTGAGTACAATGCCCCATTCGGAATGTATCTTACCCGACACCTGCAGCAATTGGAAAGGCCCCAAAAGTTCCTCACCAAAAGGATAAAGGGTCTCAAAAATATGTCTTATGCTGCCCGCCTGAAGGAACTCCAGCTCTATTCAGTCGCATACCGTCTGCTCAGAGGTGACCTGTGCCTAACGTACAAGGCCATGTCTAACCCGGAATTGATGGACATGCTCCACCTCAAAAAATCTAAATCCATAAGAAATACAAGAGGAAGAGACTTAAACCTTAACACAGTTATAAATAGGACGTGCTGGAGGGACAGATTCATCACCCAGAGACTCCCTATGCTGTGGAACAAAATCCCGGTACATGTGAGGCAGAGCACCTCGCTGGCCCTGTTCAAGAGAAATCTTGATCAGTGGATGGGAGATCGTAGGTTTACCCCGGGGATCACCTCAGTGTCACTGCTGGACAGAGGCATGGTAAACTAATGGGCATAGTACCTTTCAAACTTAAGGGGTGGTGAAAGCCACATAACTTTGGGCTAGGCTTATAAATGCCCTAGGGCAGATAGCCTAGTATAAACCTATGAACCTAAACCTATGAACCTATGAATAGACTGGTTAAGTGACAACTCATTCAGAACCTTGGGCATAAAAGAAGGGTTAGTACGCAAGGAAACTTTATCCTTATGGAAAACCAGGGGGGGGGGCATCAAGGCTTGTAGTTCGGACACCCTCTTGGCTGAAGTGATAGCTAATAAAAGTCTTCCAAGAGGCTGTAGCTGCAGCTACAGTGAGTTTGTCCAAGACAAAATTGAGATCCCAAGGAGGAGGAACAGGCTTCCTCGGAGCTCTGATATGAAGGATGCCTTTAAGGAAGAGTTCAACCTCCAGTTAGAGGCCAAATGAGGAGATAAAGGCAGACAAGCAGAAATGGATGAAAGATGAGCCTTCACAGAGGAATAAGCCAACCCAGCCTACAGCAGTTCACACAATTAAAAGAAAAACAGGGGTACATCCACAGAAAGTCGGCTCAGTTTACGAAAAAGAGACCAGATGGAAAACCTCTTCCATTTGGATAAGTTGTATTTCCTAGTACTGGGTTTTCTGGCCTCCTGCAGAACCCTAAGCACGTCCTCTGAAAAGTGGTGTCTGAAAGGAATCAGAAGCCTGTCACTCAAAGTGTCAGATGTAGAGTTGACAGATGTAGGTGAATTAGATATCCCTTGTCTTGTGTGGGAACATCCACCCTGTGAGGTAACTTGTGATGATTGCGCTTGGCTAAATACAGAAGAAGAGGGAACCAATGCTGTCTTTGCCATAAAGGGAGGCTGAATTTTCAGCAGAACTTTCTGAATAATAGAGAAGGGAAGAATGGATAGAGAAACATCTCCTTCCGTGAGAAAGAATGGGTGTCTACATTCTACACCAGAGGGTTTAGCACAAAATTTTGGAAGTTGTCTATTCAGAGGGGAAGCAAACAGATCTACTTGAGGAATACCCCATGTACAGAATGTCCGCAAACACATGACTGTGAAACCTCCATTTGTGGGACTGATTCATGGACCTGCTCAGAGTGTCTGCCACTACATTCTGACTGGAGGAAATGGACACTGCCTGAAGCGAGACCTGATACTGAGTTGCCAGCTCCCATGCCATGTGGGCTAACCTGCACAGAAGGTATGATCCCCCCTCTGTTTATGTACCAAAGAACTGTGGTATTGTCTGCAAACAGTTGTAGACGGCCTGGACGAACAAGAGAGTGAAAGGTCTGTAGAGCCTAGAGTACGGCTTTCATCTTTATGTTTATGTGCTTCTTCCTTTGAGAAGGGTCCAAAGGTCTTGAACCTTGCAAGGTGCAAAGACTGCCCCCCCCAACCCATGTCTGTGGTGTCTTTGAACAATTCCTGAATTGGAAAAGAAGGATGCAGAGGAAGACCTGGGTTCAGAGAAATTTGCTGAATCTACCAACGAACTTCCCTCTTCAGACAAGGAAGAAAAGGGAAAACAAGGTCCAAAGGGTGTCTGTGTTGGCTCCAAACTGACTTCAGGTACCACTGAAATTTCTTCATGTGAAGTTTGGCCAGATGTAACATGGGAATGGTGAATACCATCAACCCTAGAAGGCACAGAAACTCCCTGGCTGTAAGAGACTGCAGAGGGAGGAGGTCTTGGAAGAATTTGGTTACAGCCTGAATTTTATGAGGAGGCAGAAAGGCCAACATTTGATCTGTCTGGATTCTGCACCCCAGGAAGTGGTCTTCTGAAGGGGTGAGAAAGAATTTTTGAAAGTTTTTGTGAAACCCAGCCTATGAAGAAGGCAAATAGTGAAATGGAGATTCTGTTGCAAGCTCTCTGGAAGGAGTGCCTGGAGCAGGAAATCACCAGACATGGAAAGATCTGTTCCACCTGTAGTCTGCAATAAGCTATCACAGCAGCGAAGCATTTTGTAAATACCATTGGTGCCATAGAGAGACCAAAAGGCAAATAACAGAACAGAATAATGTAAATATTCCCTGAAAAGGGAGTGAATGGGAATGTGAAGGTGAGCATAACTGATGTCCAGGGATACCATAAAAACTTGTGGAAGGATGAGGTGAAACAAAGTAGGCAGAGAAACCATCCTGAAAGTTGGGACCTTTAAGAAGGTGTTGAGGTGTGAAAGATCCAGAATGGGTCTCTAAGGATCATCTTTTCTGGGAACCAGAAAAATCTTGGAGTAGAAACCTCTTCCTCTTTGGTGCAGTGGAACTTCTTGAATAGTTCCTTGAGATTTCAGTACCTGGAGCACCTCTGGAAAAAAACTGTAGTTGCTCTCGAAGTGGCTGAGGAATACCCATGAAAGATGGAAGAGTTTACCACACCATGAAATACCCTTTGTGGATAACGGAAAGGGCCCATGAATCTTGAGCTATTTGTTCCCAGAATGGAAGGGACAGGGAAAGGGGCAATGAGAAGGGAAAGTAGCTGAGAAAAGGATGGTAGTCACAGACTACCTGTCTTGTCTGGAAAAGGCTGTTTTTGTGCAGGAGTAGACAAAGGATCTGGATGCAGTAGGTTTCCTAGCACACCTCTTACTTCTGGAAGGAGGAGCGCGAGACTGTTTCCTAACAAAGGGAGTTTTAGCTGGATACTTCCTTTGGAATTTAGGAACTGGAGACACAAATATGTGTTTTATGTCTTGTAATTCTTTGCCTTTCTCCTGCAAGGACATGAACAATTCTGCTGCTGCAGCCCCAAACAAAGCCTTATTATCTAAGGGAGTGTCCAGTAATTTAGACTTAAATTCATTAGGAAGTGGTTGAAGCTTCAACCAGGAATACCTCTGCAGAACAGAGCCAGATGCAGCCACTCTAGCAGATGCCTCAGCTGCATCATAGCTGCATTTAATGGAGTGGCGTGCCACTTGGGAGGAAGCCCCCAGAAGTGATGAAAGTTGTGACTTAGCTTCTGAGTCAGGAAGATCCGGAAAAGCCAAACAGCCTGTGAAAGGACAGCCAAAGCATACTTGGTCATATGGGTTTGGTAAATGATAGCATGGAAACTAGGGTGGCTGAGGTATAAACCTTTTTCCCAATCTTTCCATAGTTTTGCTCTCTCTATCTGAAGGGAGAAGAGAAGTGGATGGCAATAGTCTAGCAGGTTTATCAGCAGCCACAGAAACAGTTACTGGATCTGCTGATGGACATTTATAAAGAAAGTTACAGTCTTCTAGAACTTTATAAAATCTATCCGGCCTTTTAGGGGCAGGGGGTTGAGATTCCAGAGTCTCTGATGCAGAAGAAAAGGCATCAAGAAAAGCTGGTAGAACCAGAGGCACAGCAGGAGAGGGAGAATCCATTTGAAGAAAGTCATAATACCTTTTTGCACCTAAGAAACCTGAGAGCAGTCCCACTTAAAATACTCCCTCATCCTTGCAATAGTTTCCCCAAAGGTAATGTCTTCACCAGGAGACTCTGTGCTACTGGACTCTTCCCCAGGGGAGGTATACGCCAAGGGGGAGGTTATCTGATCAGAACAGGCAAAGAATACATCCTCTGTGGAATCCTCCTTTTCAGAAGAATCCTGCACTCTGATCCTTTTCTGTGGTGAAGAGGTAAGAGGACTCAGCAGGGAAACCTCTGAGGGAGGTTTAAGGGCCAGAAAGGCATTGAATAACCTTGTGTGAAAGCTTGCCAATCAGGAGATGGGTCCTAAGGAGCAGAAACATATTTCGTTTTCTGCGTCTTTTTCAAAGGAACATCAGCCCTGTGAAAGGTAGAGAGACCAGACCAAGGCCTACATTCAATGATGTTTGTCGGAACAACTTCCCTTACTAAGATTTGCGAAATACCTTCTCAGGCCTTCAGAAATGATGAGCCTCAGTTCCGACATTCATCCAATGCGGATGTTTGCAAAGCCTCCGAGGACATGCCAATGGCAGGATCCCTTGAGGCCTCCGAAGTGGCACCTGCCATGGAATCCAAGATGAAATCTAGATGGGTCTCCAGGCCTTCATCTGCTTCATGAGACGTCTGGAAGGGGAGATGCAGCTGAAGCTTCACGCCTAACTTTCTTAGTCTTCTTCATTGCAGGCTCACCAGAAGACCCCGACGTACCCTTCGTAATGTCATGTGCTAAAATTTTCAGTCTCTGATTCTCAAGATAAATGTTAAGAGAGGAAAGGTGGCTATGTAAGGTCTTAGGGATGAAAGCTTTACAAACAGGGCAAGTCTTTATGTGGAATTTATCTTCCGCACTGACATTTGCCCTTTTTGGATGACATGTAACCTCACAGCAAAAAGGCAGTAGCAAAATAACAAGAAAACTCAACGAGGCACTTATTTGAAACTCTTGTATCCAGCAAACAACTCAGGCTAGAAGACTGATGATCGTAGATGGCGTACGGACTGGTGGCAGAGACGTTCTGGGGATGGTACATGCGGAAGTTGTTTTTATGGACAATACCGGCTGCTGGCCTACGCGTGACATCCCACAAACCTTGCAGTGGTTAAAGGTTTTTGTATACTGGCTGAACTTCGGGTCTACCTTTGTCAGTGAACCTTCATGTTAAGAATACTGCAACATAAGAATAGAAAGACATAATATTTCTGAAGAAATTTATGAAAATATTTGGTATGAAATATATGAATTTAGTAATAGGAACTCAGAGGGAATTTACATATTATTCCCCAGGGTACAATAACTGGGCAAGACTTGACAGAAATTATATTTCGCAGGAACGTGTACATTTGAGAACTTAGATACACATTCAATAACTATACCAGATGACCAATAATTACTAGGATAAAACTGCAAAGTAATGAAGTAAAGATGAGTCAATGGCACTTCTCCAACTACCTGTTAAAATAAAGAGAGGAATTTAGGGAATGGGTAGTAGACATTATAAAAGAGTTATTACAGAAGATAGAAAGCACTCCAGAAGTTCTAGCTAATGAGTGGGATAACTGGGTAGACATAGAAGAAAAAGAGATCTGCTTAAGAAGTAATAAGAATTACGTAGAGGGTCTTACAAAGGTTAAAGTTTTAGAAAATAAGGGGAACCTCACAGAACAAGAAGATGTGCAAGTGCAGAGTGCTAAACAGAAAATAAGGGAGTACCTGGATAATATGCATAAGTTTAGAAAGACTGCTGTTAAGCAATTGTTTTTTTCTTTTTTTTTTGATAACACCAGAGCACAAAAACATTTGGTACAACAACTTAAGCAGCAGAAAGTTGAAGGGGTTGTTACCAAACCTAGGGAAAAAAAAAAAAAAAAAAAATCTCTTGTTTTCCCGCCTTACTGAACTAGAGTAGTCCAGTTTCAGAGTTGCTGATCCCTGGGCTTTGTTTTTAATTCCTGTTACTGATCCATTGCCTTATTAGGGAGGAGGGAAGTTTCTTTGCTTACCAGTGGGAGTGGGAAGCACTGAGCAGCCTTTCTGTCCGATTTGGTGAAGTTTCAGCCAGAAACTAGTAGTCCATTGGTCGTTTTGGGCCAATTCCTAGCTCCTTTCAGCCCCCCTGCTATTAAACACGCTAAACGTGCGTTTTCCAGCTTGTACCAACTCAGCACAGATCCTCGTGGTGGCCTGCAGAGTGATCCAAGCAGCAGAGAGCTAAAAGAGTGACTTTCTACCAGATATAAGTATTTTTGTGGCTTTCCCACTGTTATTAAGCTAGCGACTGCATTTCGCCTGTTTTACTGCTACTTTAAGTGATTTCTGCATTTTACACTGTTTATTGCACTTTAAGTTACTAATTGTTGCAAATTGTTTCTGTAGGCTACACACTAAAGTGCGCTAGCCGATTTACAGCATTTATAGCATTTACTGTCTGTTTTTTTCCTTGTCTCTGTAATAAAACAAAAAATCTCTTGTTTTCCGCCTTACTGAACTAGAGTAGTCCAGTTTCAGAGTTGCTGATCCCTGGGCTTTGTTTTTAGTTCCTGTTACTGATCCATTGCCTTATTAGGAAGGAGGGAAGTTTCTTTGCTTACCAGTGGGAGTGGGAAGCACTGAGCTGCCTTTTGTCTGATTTGGTGAAGTTTCAGCCAGAAACTAGTAGTCCATTGGTCGCTTTGGGCCAATTCCTAGCTCCTTCAGCCCCTGCTATAAAACACGCTAAACGCTGCCTTGATTTAGCTGAGTTACCACTGTTGCACACAAGAGCAGCGGTTAAACAAGGTTAAACTATTTGGGCCATCTAAATTCCACTCTTCCAATTTTCCCTTAAAACTACCTTCCTCGAGCTGTACTGCTGATCTAACCAGCATATCCTATAACTGAAAAGTTCATCTCTACTTGATTCCCAAGTAGACTATTCTCTATCTGTAAAGCCTAGCACTTACTCCTACAGTACTTGCACCTTGATAAAGCACTCTTATTATAGATAGTACCCCACCAGCCTAAAACCCACTTCCCCCGGAGTCCTTTGAAAGTCACTTTATCTACTACTTCTAGTATGTCGAGGGATCAGTTGCTAGTGTCCTCTCCAGCTCAACTGGTGAACCTGGGAATATTGAGGCAATGTTACAACTGCCTCATGTACACAGACAATCCTCTCCTTCTCCCACAAAACACAAATATATGCGAGAGATGCAACTATACGGCCAAACTGGAGGCTGAGCTCTCTCAACATAGGACTGGTAAGACCAGACAGGAGGAGAAGGTAACCACACACAATACATACCCAGTCACACATGGTACCATCACAACTTCAAATCATACACATACTCACACAAAGACATACTCGGAGGCTCTGATCAAAAATTTATCAAAACATCAGAGGCCACCAAAGCAGACACCCAAACAACTACCACCTCACGACCCAACACATGCAACACATAGACCACACAGTCAGAGTGTCAAACAGTCACAGCCCTTAAGGCCAAACAAAATGCCAGACACACTTGTCATTGGTGATTCCATAGTCAGACACACTGACGTCCCGCTCACCAGACTGAGTAAAGAGAAGGTCACAGTAAGCTGCCTGTCGGGCGCTAGAATCCGCCACATAACGCAAGCACTCAGGTCTCTCAACAGCAGGTACAAGCACGACTCAGTCATTGTCCACGCTGGTGTCAACGACCTGAGACGCACCTCCTTGGACTACATGAAAAGGGACATCGAGGAGCTCTCTGATTATGTAGCCCAGGCAGGTATGACCCTGACCTTGAGCAGTATCCTACCTTCACCTAGAATGATGCCACAATACAGTGATAAGATGATCAGCTTTAATAATTGGCTTAAATTCTGGTGTCATTCAAAGGGGATCCAATGTCTGTCTGCCTGGGATGACATGCTGGACAAGCCACGCTGCTTCGCAAGGGACGGCTTGCACCTGTCACCCTGGGCTTCCGGATATTGGCAAAGGCTCTTGCCACCCCATAGTGCCTTTTTAGGCAAGGCTCAAATTCTAAACCTACCACCCTAGAACACCAAAAGGAAAAAACTAAGGGTAATGCTGCTCAATGCCAGAAGTCTCAATCTCAAGATGCACGCACTCGAGGCCCTTCTCAATATGGAGAACATCGATGTCTGTGCTGTGACAGAAACCTGGTTCAAGGCTCCTGAGAGCACCCCAGCACTAACAGGTTTCACCTCATATCATGCGTTCCGCCCCAAAATCCGGACAACACCAAGAAAGGAGGGGGTGTCCATATTCATAAAGGACACCCACACCTCAAGGTTGGTGGCAATGCACGATGCATCGGAGACCATCCAGGTGCAATTAACCATAGGCAAGACTGCTCTGCAATTTGTAGCATGTTACAGGCCACCCTCTCAAACTCAGGAATCTCACATGGCCTTCCTGAAAACATTGGAGGGATAAATGTATCTCCAAACACCATCATACTAGGTGACTTCAACTACCCTAATATAGACTGGGAACACTACTCAAGCCCGAACACTCTAACCCAAAGATTCCTGGAGTTCATAAACTCAAATGCCATGGAACGACTAGTCACCATCCCCACAAGAGGAGAAAACATACTTGATCTCATCATCACGAACATGGGATCAAAATGTTCAACACCGGAAGTATACCCCTCACTGGTGAGATCAGATCATAAACTAATCTCGCTGGAGGTCCTCATCCCGCCCCACCTGAAACAAAAAGACCACAGTGAAAAACTTCTCAAAAGCCGATTTCACACTTCTAAAAACTAGTGTGGTCTCCTTTAAGGCCCCTGAGCCACTGGTAAACATTACTCAAACCGCTGAATCACTTACAAATGCCTTCTACCAGCACCTACAGGACTGCATGGATCAGGCAATCCCAAACAAAACTAAGACTCTCTGTACCAAAGGCAAGCGTCCAGTCTGGTGGACCCCAGCCATAAACAAGCTCTACAACAAAAGGAGGAAGCTACTACAAGATAGAGCAAAATCCTTGAAAGGTAAGACACCTTTGATCATTATAAGTAAAAACTAAGAGCTCTCATAAAATCATCCAAGGCAAATTTTGAGAGAAAAATCGCCAAGGACTCTAAAGAGAATCATAAGGCCTTCTTTAGCTATGTTAGAAACCTAGGAGGAAACTCCCAGATATGCTCAGAATTAGTTCAAAATGATGTGAAAATTACTGAACCTACACACATTGCCAACATACTGGCTGACAGGTTCAGTGCAAACTCCCCCCCCAAAAGGAGGGGAATCTATTCCAAAGGATTGTAGCCCCCCAAACATCCCCAACCCCCAGGTGAGAACTGCCCTCACTAAGGCAAAAAACACAGCATCCATGGGACCAGATGGTGTCCCCAGCTGTGTGCTTCATGAACTCAACGAGGAATTAAACCCACAGTTAGGACAGCTGTTTAATCCTAGCCTCACCTCAGGATACGCACTCAAGGAGTGGCGACGGCGACTGTGGTCCCACTTCATAAGGGCGGTGCCTCCACAGACCCTGGAAATTACCGCCCCATTAGCTTGACAAGCCTTATCTGCAAAGCCATGGAGAGGATCATAATGGAACTCATAAATAAAGACATAGGGAACTTGCAGACTTTGGATCCAACCCAGTTTGGCTTTGTCAAAGGCAGATCCTGCCTCTTAAACTTGGTTGACTTTTTCGAGACAGTCACCAAGGCCATTGATGAGGGAAAGGCAGTCCATACAGCCTACCTCGACCTGGCAAAGGCCTTCGACACAATACCCCACTCAGGTATCATCGAAAAACTCATCAGCTTGAATGTAAACCCATACATCACAAGATGGGTTGCAAACTGGCTAAGTGACAGAACCCACAGGGTCAGAGTTGCTGGAGCCATGTCAGACTCAAAGCCTGTCACAAGTGGTGTCCAACAGGGCTCAGTCCTGGGTCCACTCTTGTTCGGCATCTACTTTTCTGAAGTACAAGCAAACACAGGAGGGTTATGACTGACAAAGTTTGCAGATGACTGCAAACTGGGCCATAGTCGAAAACACATCTGACACAGATATCCTCCAGAAGGGCCTCACAGAAACGGATAACTGGTGCCAGAGCCATGGCCTGAAGTTAAACGCCAAAAATGCATAGTCATACCCTTCGGGAAAAACAAGGTTACCCCTAGCTACCATATAGGTGGCAATCCACTGAGCACAGAAAAGTCATCAGAGATCTGGGGACCCAGGTTGACAGTAGCCTTCGCTTGACACTCATGTTGCTAAAGTAGTTAGGAAAACCTTCTATATCACCCACCTGATCATGAAGGGATTCACATCTAGATCAAGGGAGGTCATCGCCCCCTGTACTCATCACTCATTAGACCTATGATTGAGTACAATGCCCGCTCGAATGTATCTGACCAGACACCTGCTGCAGCTTGAAAGGCCCCAAAAGTTCCTCACCAAAAGGATAAAGGGTCTCAAAAATATGTCTTATGCTGCCCGACTGAAAGAACTCCAGCTCTATTCAGTCTCATACCGCTTGCTCAGAGGTGACCTGTGCCTGACATATAAGGCCATGTCAAACCCAGATTTGATGAATATGCTTCACCTCAAAAAATCTAGATCCCTCCGAACCACAGGGGCGGCAGACTTAAACCTTGACACGGTTATAAATAGAACGTGCTGGAGGGACAGATTCATCACCCAGAGACTCCCTATGCTGTGGAACAAAATCCCGGTACATGTGAGGCAGAGCACCTCTCTGGCCTTGTTCAAGAGGAATCTTGACCAATGGATGGGAGATTGCAGATATACCCCAGGGATTACTTCAGTGTCACTGCTTGACAGAGGCACAGCAAAATGATAGGCATAGTTTTTATTCAAACTAAAGGGGTGGCGAAAGCCACATAACTATGGGCTAGGCTTATAAATGCCCTTGGGCAGATAGCCTAGTATGAACCTATGAACCTATGACAAGAAAAATAATCAAAGATCCTGTAGAAGTATTACAGAGATTTCAGAAATTTTATGAACATTTCTTAAAGCAGAGAAGTGGGGAAATAAAAAAAAAAAAGCACAAATGAAAATATTTATTGAGGACTTAAATATGCCAAGGTTAGAGGCAGATGATGCTCAACAACTAATAGTTAAGATATGAGGAGATGGGATATAAATGGTGATGTATAACCAATCCACAAGAAAGTCTCCAGGAATAGATTGTACTTTGGTTAAAGACTGGAAGCTATGAGGTAAGAAAATGGTAAAGATGTGGAAGGTTTTGGTTAACAGTATTTTAAAAGGAGGGGAGGCAACAACATCCTGGAAAAAAATTGTGGTGATATCTAAAGATGGTAAAGGTCCATCAAATCCAGCTTCCTATAGGTCCATTTAAATTTTAAACCTTGATCATAAAGTGTTTATAATGGCTAAAAGTATGACAAAGGTGATGTCAAAATTGATAGATATGGACCAATGTGGTTTTGTGGAGGGGAGGCAAAAATCTGACAACATTAACAGAACAATGGTGATCCAGAGGGAAGCAAAATGTAAGAAAATGCCACTGTTTTTGTTGGGTGTTGATGCACAGAAAGCATTTGGCAGAGTAAGTTGGGACATTATGAGAAGGGAAATGGAAACATTTGCATTTCCGTATACAACAGTAAGGTTAAATAGAAGCATCACAGGTTAAAATCTAAGTGGCCCTGTTCCTCTGTGATACATTGTATTTGAACAGAGGAATCAGATAGGGATGGCTTCTTTCCCTTTTGTTGCTTACATTATATTTAGAACCACTAGAAAAGAAAATAAGGGACGCAGAAATTCAAGGATATAATTTGTACAGTTTTCAAGAAAAGTTGGCTTTATATGCAGATTGTATTATTTTGTACCTGATGGAACAAGAAAAGGACATCTTCGTTATGTGGAATATTCTGAGACAGTTCTATGTCTTTTGGGGAGGATATAAAATTAATGAAGATAAAACAAAGGCTATACTATAGCTATAAACTACGTACCCACACATGAATTGGTCAGGAATACCCATATTTATGGGGACATAATAAGATGAAGTATTTAGAAGTATGGACTAAAAATTCAGTTTTGCCAGCTAAGGATATGTGGAAAAAGACTAAAAATAGATAATACAAAAACTAAAAAAAAAGTACAGTTTTGTACCTACCATAAATGTAGATGTTCGAGGATCTCCATTGCTGCAGTCCTTGCATATGGGTTCTCCGCTGTCCACAATCGGCCCGAATACCAAAGGGCTAGAACCGGCGTCGGTCATCGGCGCCCGATACTGACGTCAGTACGTGCCAGTACAAATGCGCATGACCGACGCCATAACCTCAGTCTTTCTTGCCTCAGACGTCAGAATGCAAAAAACACCACCCAAACCCCAACCTAAAAAGAAAAGGGGGGAAGGAGGGAGGGAAAATTGGACTGCAGCAATGGAGATCCTCGAACATCTACATTTATGGTAGGTACAAAACTGTACTATGTTCTTCGTCTCCCATTGCTGCAGTCCTTACATATGGGTAGAATCCCAGAGCAACGGAAAAAAGGGAGGCTGGCTAACTAAATAGCAGTAGGAGCTGCTAACATGCCCTGTAAGATTGCAGTGGCAAACCCAGCCCTAGACCTAGAATAAAGAGGTAAATGATAATGCTTTGTAAAGGTATGTACAGAACTCCAAGTAGCTGCCTCCAGAATGTCTTTAGTAGCTGCCCCTCTCAAAAAAGCAGTAGAGGTGGCTGTAGCCCTAGTAGAATGAGGCCTGATCCCAACTGGAACCTCCTTTCCATGATGAGAGTAACAAAAAGCAATACAATGGCCAATCCACTTGGAAATAGTTTGTTTCGAGACAGCTTTCCCCCGTGAAGTCAAAGCAAACGAAACAAATAATTGTTGAGATCTTCTGAACTCTTTGGTTCTGAACAAATAATACCTTAACTGCCTATGTACATCCAAAGAATGCAAAACTTTTTCCCTTCATTTTGGGGTCAGCATAAAAAGTAGGCAAATGTATAGATTGGTTCAATGCCACATTAGAAATCACTTTAGGCAGAAAAGTAGGATTAGTACGTAAGGAAACTCTGTCCTTGTGAAAAATCAGAAAAGGTTCCACTGCCATGAGGGCCTTTAATTCAGATACCCTTCTAGCAGAAGTAACAGCCAATAAAAAAGCAGTCTTCCAAGACAACAACTTCAATTCAGCTGTAGCTGCAGGTTCAAAAGGAGGCAGAGTCAGCTTTTCCAAAACAAAATTAAGATCCCAGGTAGGAGTAGGAGCCCTCCGTGGGGTCTTATATTCTTTGCCCCTCTAAGAAACTGTTTAACCAATGGATGTGAAAATAAAGGAGGGTCACAATCATAGTGAGTAGAAATAGCTGCAGCATGCACTTTTACAGAAGAGAAGGACAAACCCTTGTCCAATAAAATAGTCAAATATTGCAATGTACAACTCAAATTAGGCAATTTGACATCAAAGCCTTTAGCTGAACTCCAAAGAAAAAATCTCTTCCATTTATCAGCATAAACTTTTCGAGTACTAGGACGCCTGGCTTCCAAAATAACATCCAAAACTTGTTGAGGGAGCTGAAGGCCCTCCTTCTCTAAAACCGAATGTGCCAGGCTGTCAGGTGTAGGGATTGCACCCTGACATTGAGAAAATGATTGTTTTCCTGAGACAATAAGTGAGGAATCTGTGGTAATGGCCAAGGTGTTCCATGAATTAAGCTCCTCAACAGAGGGTACCAATGCTGACGAGGCCAATCCGGTGCTATAAGGATCATGCAAGGTTTGTCCCTCCTGACTTTCAACAGCACCTCTGGAAGAAGAGGCAAAGGAGGAAAAGCATACACGTGAAGGTTGCTCCAACTGAAGGATAGTGCATCTATTTTCCAGGCTTTTGGATGAAACAGCCTTGTGCAAAACAGTGGCAGTTGGAAATTCAGAGGAGAAGTGAACAGATCTATGTCTGGAGTTCCCAAGCCCTGGTCAACTGAAGAAATACCTGAGGGTCCAATTTCCATTCGTGAGGATCCACAATCTGTCTGCTCAGAACATCTGCTAACGAATTTTGTGCTCCTGGCAGAAACTGTGCTCGAAGAGTGATGTGCAGATTCAAAGCAGTTTCCCATAACAGCATTGCTTGTCTGCAAAGAGGGTAAGAATGAGTTCTCCCCTGCTTGTTGATGTACCACATGACAGTTGTGTTGTCTGTTCGAATCAACACCAGTCCTGGTTGAAGTAGGCTCTTGAATCCTTCCAAAGCAAATTGAACTGCCAGCATCTCTTTCATGTTGATATGCAAGTGAAGTAGCTCTGGGGGCCAAAGGTTTTGAATCCATTTTCCTCTGAAATGAGCTCCCCAGGCTGACTCCGAGGCGTCTGTCGTCAATATCTGACTTGCCTCTGGTTGGGTCACAGAGAGCCCCTTGTTTAGGTGACATTCCTGAGCCCACCACAGAAATTCTTTCTGAATGCAAGGTAGAATCCGAATGACAGTGTCCAAATCGTGGCTGTGTTGAGTCCAAACGCTTTTGAGATACTATTGTAGCTTCCTCATATGCAGTTTGGCATTGGGAAGTACTAGAATGCAAGATGTCATGAACCCCAAGGCTTGAAGGACTGTCCTTGCAGTCAGCCTGGACATTACTGATAGCTGTTGGAAGTATAGGTGAAGATTTCTTTGTTTGTCCGGGGTAAGAAATGCCATCTGAGCAGCTGTATTCAGTCTTACACCCAGAAAACACATCTCTTGTGAGGGTACTAGACTGGACTTTATTTCATTCACAGAATACCCTAGGCAACTTAAAACTGTCATTACATACTGCAGATGTTGAAGAAGTTCGTGCTTGCCTTGAGCCAGAATCAAACAGTCGTCCAGATAAGGATAAATTTGAATTCCTGTTAGTCTGAGAAAAGCTATTACTGGAGCCAGGACTTTTGTGAATACCCTGGGCGCAGTAGACAAGCCAAAGGGCAATGCAGAGAACTGATAATGCAAATTCCCATTCCGAAATCTCAGGAATTTTCTGCAACTGGGCCTGATAGGAATGTGAAGATAGGCCTCTTTGAGATCCAGAGTCACCATCCAGTGATCTTTGCCCAGCATAGGTAACAGCTGTTGCAGTGTTAACATCTTGAATTTTGGAATTTCCAGAAAGGTGTTTAGAATGGACAAATCCAGAATTGGCCTCCAAGTATTTCCTTTCTTTGGCACTAAGAAAAGACGGAATAAAACCCTGTGCCTCTTTCTGCAGAAGGTACTTCCTGTATTGCTCCCAACTGAAGCAGAGAAGAAATTTGTGCCTGTGCTTCCAGTCTTTGCTGATGAGGCACATCCGCATACCTTTGAAAGGAGGGAATGTGTGAAAATAAAATTTGTAGCCTCGATTTATTATGTCCAATACCCATTTGTCTTGGGTAACCAAATGCCAATTCCTTTGATAAGTCCCAGTTTTCCTCCTAGAGGAGCTGCCAGCAAGGCAGTGTCCGCAGCTGAAGACAAAGGTCATTGGGTCTGTTTCCGAAAGGACTGACCCCTGCCCTCCCAGCAGAAGGGGTAGAAGAACTCAAAGACCTAGAAGTAACAGGGCCCTGAGAGGAAGCCCTACCTCTACCTCGCCTCGACCTGCCCCTAGGTTGATAATCCAAGAGGGAAAGACCATCCCTTAGCAGGCCAATTCCTACTGAACTTAGGGGCTGAACCTGTAAAAGTCCTTAACTGTCTGCATAGACTTAGCTTTTTCCTCCATTTTTTCAAAACTGATTCTACTGGAGGGCCAAAAGAACATCAGATTGCAGAGGAGCATCCATAATTCGAGCCTTAACATGCTCCGACAAGGTCTGATCTTTAAGCCAGGCATGCCTGCGAACAACTGAACTAGTAGCAGCCACCCTGGAAGAAGCCTGTAAAGCATCAAAACCACACTGCAAAGAATGCTTACCAACTTGGTCTGAAGCATGCACTAAATCCTGAAGCTCCTTACATTCAATACCTTCAGCTAAAGCATCTACTTTACATTTCAATTGGCCCAGCAAATAATTTTGATACCTGAGCATATGAAACTGACAATTTAAAGCTCTCATAGCCAAAGTAGAAGAGGTATACAGTTTTTTACCCCACCTATCCAGGGCCCTAGCATCCTTGTCCAGAGGAACTGGATTCCTAACCACAGAAGCCCTAACACCTGTGGGGCCTTGAGTAATAGTTTCTGGATCAGCCCTAGGACTCTTATACAAGTACTTGTGAGCTTCCGGAACCCTGTAGTATCTATCTGGTTTAACCAGGGCAGGAGGCAGAGAATCTGGGTTAAGGGCAGCCTCAGAAAATACATCCTGAACAACATCCAGTACAGGGGGAATAGCCAAGGGCCTATGCTGAGGCAAAAACAAGAATTCTCTTAGCCTTTTTCGAGAATCAGAATAATCCTGGCCTCCCATTTGAAATGTTCCTCATGGAATGCAAAGTCTCAGAGAAAGAAAAATCTTCTGGAGGGGACGCAGAGGGAGTAGTGTCCTCAGCCTCCGAATCAGAATAGGGAGGGAAATCCTGAAGTTCTTCTACAGAGGAATCTGACTCATTGGAAGACTGAACCAAACCCTCCAACTCTGTCTCTACCCTGGGCCTCTTCAGGGGGCATAGAACCCTAATTAAAGTAATCAAATCTTCAGCCATCTTTAACATGTGCTTCCTAGGAGCTGGACCCTGGGGACTAGCACCAGCAGGGGCAGACTTAGACTTAGAATGGGCTTTGCTTTGAGAAGGAGGAGGCCTAACTACCCTATGAGGGGAGGGAACCACCGACATCAGAGAAGCACCCTCAGCCTGGCCTAACACAGGAGAAGCCACTTCCTGTAGTAACAAAGGCTCCCCTTGAGACTCAGGTAAACTTTCAGAAGGAGCTGCTGAAGTAGTCAGTGGTTCTCCAGAACCGGCGTCCGGAGTGGACGACTCATCCTGTTTGGACCGCAAAGGCTTCTCTTTGCGTTTTTTAGAAGAACCAGGCGTCGGCGAATCCGACGGCATGTTGTAATTACAACGTTTACCAAACACCAGCCTAGCACAGTCCAACCGACGTTTAATAGTACGCTTGTTAAAAGTAGCACAAAAGCGACACCCAACAACGTCGTGCTCAGGCCCCAAACAAGGAATACAGAGTGAATGGTAATCCCTATGAGGAATCTGTTTCCCACAAGAAATACAGTTATTAACTTTTTCTGACATCTGTCAATACTGAAGCAAGAAAAAGACAAAAGTGTCCCCAACGGGGTACTTAGCCCAACTTGGTCTCCGGTCTGAAACTCGAAAACCGACAATTCCAGAACGCCGAACGGCACTTGCAAATGCTGCTTCTGCTTAGGACCACGCGGCAAGAAAGACTGAGGTTATGGCGTCGGTCATGCGCATTTGTACTGGCACGTACTGACGTCAGTCTCGGGCGCCGATGACCGACGCCGGTTCTAGCCCTTTGGTATTCGGGCCGTTTGTGGACAGCGGAGAACCCATATGTAAGGACTGCAGCAATGGGAGACGAAGAACATCTGGAAGGTCTTGCCTATGGATATGGATTGCAAGATACAAGCAGAAACATGTTTTTAATCCCTTTAGTTTTATATAGAGCTCAGGCATATTTTTATCAACCAGAGGAGAAGTTGTGCATAGTAATTAGTAAAGATTTGAAACTTTTTATTTGGGAGGGGAAGAGGGCAAGAGTTAAGTGGGGTAAGTCAATCCTCCCAACAGAACAAGGAGATTTAGGATTACCTGATTTGAAGGGATATTTTACAGCTATACAGATAAGAGTCTTATTCACAGAACAAACAGAAAGCTACAATACAAAGCGGAAAGGGATGATGATTAAAGCAGGGGTTAATTCAAGAAATAATGAAAAAGTGGGATTCTGCATGCAGATCTTTTAGGAAAATAACAGTCCTAGAGAACATTATATTCATCAAGTAGCAGAAAGTACATTAAGAACTAAGCCAACACGGGAATGGGAGAAAGGAGATTCTGCTTACAGAGATGACTGTAATTAGGAGTACAGACAATGGACAAGAGGAGGGTGCAATTTACTGGAGGAAGGTGGCAAAGGAGCCAATGTACTGGGAACAAATAATTAGAAAGGGATAGGTAACAGAATGGGTAGAGACCAATAAGACATTTGGACTGCAGGCTAATGATTGCCTTCCCTTTCAGGGACTGATATCAGAGTATAGAAAAATAAAAAGGGATAAGGGAATACTAAATGAAAGATTTGCACTGGTTGAGTTATTTTTTACTGAGTCTACAAACAAAGCTGCTGTTAAGACAGTTTACAATTAGTACGGCATACAAAATATTGCATGGTAACTATAGGAATCAATCAAAAGAGGTCAGAAAAGATTGGGATAAGAAATCAGATATGCAATTCAAAAAGAAACAATCAGAGGACATATACATGGCTCTCAGATACGCAACAAAATTTAGATGATTTAGGATTTTTGCCTGAAAGTGTTTGCATTGATACTTTTATACCCCGAGCAGACTCCAAAGAATTTTTCCTCAGGTAGATGGCTAATGTTGGAGGCATGAGGGGGAAAAAAAGAGGTAACTGAGAACATATGTGTAGGAGTGTAATGAGTTGGCAGACTTTAAAAATTCCCTACAGAGTAGTCTGTCAGGAGTACTGGGCAAACAAATGTGTAACCAAGGAAATTTTTTATTTCTTTTTCTTTTTTTTTAGCTGGGATGCAGGGATGCAGGGATACAGGATCTGAATTACCTACGCATATTAAGGTCTTGTTAAGTTTAATACTGGTGACTACCTACAAGCAATTACTAGAAAATGGATATCAAAATGTAAACCATTTATACTTGAAATAGTGAATATTATAACAGAAATCAAAGAACAGGAAGTGGGATCTTTAGAAAAGGGCAAGAGTAAATTACAGAGAAAAAATGGAAATTATGGGAAACATGCATGCAGAAAAGTGTTTTTCAGGAGGAATGCAGTTTAAGATAAGACAAGAACTGAATAATTTATGTAATGGTACTTACATTATAAGCTATATAACAGTAGATGTGAACTATGATGTCTGTAAATGTGAACTTGTTAATATGGTTTGATTAATTTTATAAATATGTAAGTTTGCCTGTGTCAAAACTGATAATTTAATAAAGGTGTTTAAAAAATGGTGGGGAGATTATTGATAAATATGGGGAAAATGTATGCTTTTGAAACTGTGATTTTCAGAATTTTGAATTGTCAGGCTCATATGTGAAAGTTTGTCTTGACTAATTGTGAAAGTATGAGGAATGAAAGTATGAGAAATGCTTTCATCTGCAGTTTCTCCTTGTGAGGAAAAAATCTGTTATTTCCTCTACTGTACAAGTCACTACTCATCACATACAATGTATATTGGACTCTGTTGATACTTTTGTAAGGGCTTTGGCCACTGTTATTATTTTGAGGAGGTTTGCATAGCTGCATTCTCAGAACATCTCCGATGATGCTAAAAATAAGATTGCAAATTCTCCTGTAGATGGAAATTTAGCTTTTGGTCCCCCTACTGCAGAAGTGATCAAAAAGTGTGATGAAAGGGGTAAGCTGACACTGGGAAGATTTTTAAGCCCCCCTTTTCCAAATTTTCCAAGGGATTCTCTAACTCCTCATCCAATTTTGGTAAAAAAACAAAATAAACAGTCTCAATAAAACACACGTAAACAGACATTTAAAAAGAAATGGCGGGGGGGGGGTCCAAGAATGAACAGTCCAATAAATCAGAATGACTAAGAAACATTGCTACCCCCACCCTAGCAGCCCATTTTTCTTCCAAAAAGTCTGAATCTCCACATTTCTGTTTGGCAACATATAGTTTCAGACAAATGGGTCTCTGAAGAGCATTCATCAAGCTTACAGATGGGAAAGGAAGGAAATTTCTCCTTATCCTCCAGAGCAGACTCTCTTGTTTCCACCTGTCCTTCATCACATGCTGTCCCAGGGAGTGATAAAATCAGTTCCCCCTTCCCAAGTGGGAAACGGGGTTTATTCAATGATGTTTTTAGCGCTAAAGAAAAAAATGAAAATGCTTGGACACCAGTTTTGGATCGTTCTTTCCTAATTCTGTTTGTGATAGTGCCCAAACTCAAAATAATGTCACTTCACAACCTCTTCTTCCTCAGTCAAGTTTCCTGGTAACAGCAATTTTAAAAGATGCTTATAACCATATTCCTGTTCATCCAGACTTTAGGTGTTTCTTAAAGATCATGTCTAAAGGTGCAAAATAATCTTTTTTTTTTTTTAAAAAAAAAAAGGGAAAAGATTTTGTATGCATCATTATGCATACAAATACATTTTTAAACAAAAAAACTAAGGTCGTTTTGCATCCATTAATTGAAAAAAAAATGTAAACATTTCTTCAGAATGTGGAAAACTAAATGTAGTAAGCTGTGTTTACAGCATTAATATTCATGGGAGTTTATATCATTCTGGGTTTCAGCTCTAAAAATGATGGATTAGTGTAGGTAAGTTATTGTAAATTAGTTATTTAACTGCCAAACTGTTAAATTAACAGTTTGGCAAAAATATTAGGAGAGGATATGTTTGGAAGTTTCAAGAAGTTAAGTGGGGGGGTAGTAGTTTGGGCATTATACTGTCTGCCTCTGTCTATTAGTGGCATGGGAGTCAGATCTGGGTGAACTTCTAATTTCCCATCCATTGGTCAAGATTACACTTAAATAGGATTAGGGATGGACTCTGCTTCACATGAATGGGGAACCTGTTCCAGTGTATGGGGAGCCTCTGTGACAAATATCTGTCTCATCAACATATGTTATTTATGTCACAATCAAAAATTAAATTTGTGTATCTAGCCGTTCTGATGCTGCTGTTCATTTTGTGGATGTGCAAAAGATCCATAAGAGATTGATCCAAGGATGCCTTGTATGCCAGGCACAGATCACCTCTCAGTAACCTGTGGGAGACAGAGTACAGGCAAACCTTATAGGACAGTGTGTTTATACCCTCGATTCTCCTTCTAAGGAACCTTTGTTGTGGGTGATCCAACTATCTATGTCTGGGCCAAAGAAGACATTAAACTCAATGATGGGTCTGATAAGGGCTGAATAAAGTCGCACTGTTACTTCCTTGGAGTTAGACGCCATGCCCTTACTTATACGCTGGATGACATAGAATGATTTTTTACTACCTTGGCTACATGTTGGTCAAAGGCCAGATTACTGCCTACATATGTTTACAGATCCCTGCCAACTGTGTCAAATCTTAGGGTCGTCCTATCAATGGAGTAATTAGCCTAGGTGGCAGTTTTCAAAAAGGCACTATAATGCATTTCTTGGCACTGAGTTTTAGTCTGTGACTTTGACACCAGTTATTTGTCTGTGTTAGACCTTCTTTTAAGATGTTTATGTTATGGGAGGACTCTATGATAGCTCCCAATTTGCAGTCATCTACAACCTTGGTCAGCCAAATGCCCTTGACATTAGCATAGCAGCAGTCCAAGCACAGAGCCCTGAGGTACCCTGCTGGTGACTGGTTTCTTAGTGGAGATTGTATCAGAAATCCTGACTTCCTGGGTCCTGTCTGTGTGCCAGCTGACAACCCAATAAGTTATGTTGGCGCTTATCTCCAGCTTGGTAAGTTAGTCAACTATACCGAGATGGGGTATTGTATCAAATGCTTTAGCCAGGCCTAGATAGGTGATAAGCACCATTTTCCCCTCATCTATTGCTTTGGTGACCTTCTCAAAGAAGTGCACCAGGTTTAGTAGGCATGAGTTTCCCTTGACAAAGCCAAACTGAGTTGGGTTCTGTGTCTGAAGTTTGCCTATGTCTTTTTTGATCATTTCCATGATAATTCATTCCATGGCTTTGCATATTAGACAAGTCAGAGTAATAGTTCTGTAGTTTCCGGGGCTGGTCGATGATCCACCCTTGTGAAGTGGGAATAACTGATGCAGTCCTCCATTGTCATGGTACAAAGTCTGTTTTGAGGCTATAGTTGAAAAGTGACTCAAGTGGTCCTGACAGGTTTGTTTCAAGCTATTTACGAGACATCCCAGGATTACTGTCTGGGCCCACTGAGGCTGTGTTTCTCACCTCAGTGAGTCCTTGTTTATAGTTGGGTGGTTTATGCTGGTAGGTACTTCATGGCGGGAGGCAGGAGGGAGTGGGGGGTGATGTTTGAGCTGAATCAGTCACCCAGCAAATTTGCTATGTCACTCTGCTTAGTGAAGGTAGTACCAATAGCCACCAGTTCAGCACACTGATGTATGTTGTCTTTGAGGTTTCGGACACAGCTGTTGAAAATCTTGTGGTTATCTGACCTAGTAATTGGCCTTGGTGGGCTTAATTAGCCCTCTTAGTTTCCTGATTAGTTTAAAGAGTTCCTATCATTATGGCAGGTGCTCTTCCTGATTTTAGCCATGACTTTTTTCCTTTGGTTACATACCTTATTAAGGTTAGGATTCCACCAGTACAGTTTGTTTTTAAAGTTTGTTTTGGACTTCACTCTAAAAGGTATAGCAGCCTCTATACAGCCATTAACATGATTGTATTGTGCCTCTGTGAACAATTCTGCGTATGTTGCTATGAACTCAGGGTCAAGAGGGGCACTGAATTTTGACAAATTATTGCTTAATAGGATGTAGTTTGCTTTGAAATAGTTCCTAAGTGTTATAAGATTTGCTGAGGTTACAGAGTTGATTTTTTATTTCAAAGGAGACAGCTTCCTTCAAAGGACATCACACTGGGGGGTGCAGAGCTCTCCCATACTGGTGAGTACCTGGTCCAGTATGCTTCAACCTCTGGTGGGTGTGCACACTATCTGCTCAACAGTATTTTTGTTAAAAAAGTCTAGGAATTGTTTTGCCTGTATGAGGCAGTATATGTCTCCCATTCCACAGAGGGGTAGTTAAACCAAATACCCTATTCTTGGGAGATGTTAATTGTGAGTGTCTCCAGTAGGTTTAGGTACTAGCTACGGGATTCTATGGACACAGAAGGATACCTACAGCTTGCTAGAATATGATATGGGACTTTGTCTATGGTGATTTCCACATGGATAAATTCCAGGGCATCGTCCTGTTTAACCAATGTCTATGGTGATTTCCACATGGATAAATTCCAGGGCATCGTCCTGTTTAACCAATGTAGAGTTATGTTTGTTGCTAATATACATCAAAACTCCTCCACCTTTTGTCTCTGTTTGTGCAGATAATGGTCTAAATGTTTGGAAGGCACTGAAACCTTACACTGCTGGAGTACTTTCCGTGGATTTAAATCATGTCTCGATAATGGCAAAGATGTCTATTCTCTCCACAGTGAGAACAGCTTTTAAGGTGTGGTGTTTCTTATTTTAGCCTTCTAGCATTGAACAAAAGTAACGGCTTTAGGTTTCTTTGGGTTTTATATGCTATGTTGGTAGGTTTGTCAATTTGGCATTGCCTTAAAAAAGCTCTAAATGGGTGCATAAAGTTTTAGCCAATATTTGGAAGCCTAGTGGAGACAGGTGCAAACCATCTTTTACAAAGCAGTGTGGTCTGTTAACCATATCCACACATGCTGACAAATACTAAATCCTCTGGAAAGACATCCAAAACTAAGAAAATTATTGAAGTCAATCATATTTTGTTTGTACTGTGGTATCATCCTTGGTGAAGACTGAATGTTGCTTAATGCAAGGAATACACCAATCTAAGACACATTCAGAGAGTTCAACAATGTCTCTCTTCATATAGTACAAGGAAGTAAGTCTCAAGTTGTTAACAGCCATAGACTATAACAGAATTGCAGTGGTACCTGTGGTGTAGTAACTTGAGTGCATGTGCAACTTGGTGGATCCTGGCTCCGGATAAGCAAGTTACCATTACCTTCTCCTTGTTCAGTCTGGTGAGTGGGGTATCTGTGCATCATACAATGGAGTCCACTAAGATAAGAGCCTTATGGGCTTTGCTGGATGTAGGCATTAGTGTGGTGATTAGTGTTGCTTTTGGTGAGTGCTTTAGAGATTGCTAAGGACAGGTGTTGGAGTCTATAGGCTTAGGAGGCCTTTGAGGTCTGGGAAGAATGTTTTTTAGTGCCCCAGATTAGGCTGGTCTATGTGTGTGGTGGACACTGTGTATTGGAAGTAGTGTGTGCTCTTGATCAATTTGTCTGAATGCAAGATTTTTGCCTCCAGTGAAACAGTGTATATGAATCTCTTGCATTTTGTTTTTTTAAGTATTAAATAGCTGTCTGTGAACATGACACAATTGCTACATAGTCTCAGAATGCTGATATCTACCAAGCTGGGTAGGGAGACATTTAGAAACTGCATATCCATGTTGTCTGGACCTGTATTTGGGTGGGCTACTGTAGGGAGTGGTCTGGGTCTTACAGAGATCTCTTTGGGTAGACTCTGGGGTATGACACTAAACTAGGTTAAATCGTGGTAAGATTTGATAGTAGTGCTGTTTAATGTGCAAACTAGATGCTCTAAGCTTCTCTCTGAATATCGGCTTTGTTTTAGCCACACTAAGTTACAGGTTTCAGTTCTAAGGGAAGTTTTATGGATAACATTTACTTTCTGGGTGTTTGCATCTGCACAGGCACAAGCCACTGCTAACCTCTTGATATAATAATAACAAGAAAGACTGCTTGCGAGTGCAATATTACAACAAAACAACTTAAACTATCTTGAAAGGGCAGTTTCAAATATTAGGACCTTTAGAATAATTTAAGGGCAAAATCAACAAATAAAGCAAAAATAAAGCAATAACATTCTAAACAGTTAACTGAAGTGCAAAATCTCTTATCTGCCAAGGATTAACTCAGGACCCCATCAGTGTGTGGACAGGGCGTCAAGCACATGGGAGCTCTGGGAAAATGAGATAATTTGTAGTAAGGTAGGTTTACTCAAGTGTAATATTGGTTTGCTGGCTGAACACTTCATATTATGAAAATATGGAAAACAATGGGGAGGTATTTAAATAGGTGGCGCAGTAGACTACAGCAATGAAAGAGAAGAGGGAGGGGCTTTAGAAGACAGATTACAATAAGGTGGAAGCCAGACATGCAGACTTTTAAAAGCACAACAAGAAAAGGGATGGAGGGTGATGGAATTCAAGCTGGAGTGCTACTCCTGTTGTTACAATTTCAGAAACTTTTAATTTAATCCTTAATGAGGTGGGACAGGCTCAGAGAACAGGGGAAAAACTGTAGCAATGTAAACAGAAAGGCACTGGAATGCAACTGTAAGCAGGTACATACAGCCATAAAAAGTACTGAAGCACAAATCCTGGAAAATAATTCCCAGTACTGCTGCTACTGCAATCCTACCACAAAATAATGCACCAGACTATGCAGAAAGTTGCCAATAATGCTGTAATAAATGACAAAATAAGGTTAAACTCTGGCAGCAGATCACATTCCTGCCACAACAGTGGAAGAAGCTATAAAACTGAGGCCCCAGACTGGGTTCCAAACACAAAAAGCTACCGTTTGCAGTAAATTCTACTTATGGAAATAGAAGTGCAGCATAATGTATAACCAATGATAAAAAATCTTGCAGTAATACACAATCTTCACACAAATGCACAATGAAGCTACAAAACTAATGTGCTACAACAAACTAAAAACATGTTAACAGATAACGTTTTGGGGTAAACCATGGACAAAGATCTAAGAAGTGAAAAAAAGTATCACCACACAGGTCACTCACTGTAAGTGCAACTTAAAATATTTAAGAAGAATTTAAATAAAAAGCTTTTTTCTTTCCTTTTGATGAAAAGCTTAATTATCATACCTCTCAGAGTCTTAAACTTTGAAAAATAAACAGCAGCTTTCTGATGGTAATCTCAGTTGCCTTAATGCTCTAAAATGATGTTCATCATGAATCATGAGGGAGGTGCACAAAAGGACCACGTGAAAAAAATGAAATTACCTGCTAGAAAGTTCCAAGCAAATTATCAAGTATATATTTGTAGACTATAGCCTGAAAAATGCCATGCAGTTGATATTTTAATCTAAAATGTCTTAATCAAGACTCTAAGTGAAAAATGGGGTTGATGATGGATGGAGTACGTCAATTATGGAGAATGGGTATCGAGACTGGAAATGGTATTAATGCTGAATTTGTTTATGTTTGTAGTTAAAGATAAACCGTGCAAATGTGTCAAAAATGCATTAACAGAGAAACAAATTATAAACGTGAAGGCAGTGACATGCACAGATAAAACGATGACTTTCGATCCTGTCTATTCTTATTTGACTTATGTCACCTACTCATCTTACTGTATTTCTTGTGCTTTGGATTAACTCCAGTAAATGCAGCTCCAGCTCCAAAGGGTCTAGGAATTCATAAGAATTAGAAAACATACATACATAAGAACATGATCTTATGAACAAAATTAATGCAATAGCTATGGAGGAAGTGACAAAAGCATTGACATATCATAGGAACGGTCACAAGCCCCACTCCAACCAGTTTGCACAGCAGTGTGTGCACACACATAATTATATTGCCAGCCATAAATGATACCTTGTTACACAACAAAAACTAACATCAGCATATTAAACTGCATTTTTGTAAGCAATAATACTAAGAACTGCAAGCTGTTTCCCCACCAACGCAAATACTTACAGTTTGAAGTGTTAAAAAGTTTCCTATAATCTACATTTTTAATTAAAAATAAAAGCATTTAAAAACAGGATCTGTCCCTTATACTCCTCTACTATAATTTTTTGTTTCGCCTTATTTTTCATATGTAGGCAAATTCAGTTTCAAATACACACTTGTCAGAATTCAATTCTGATTCAGAAATGTTCCCACTGTTTCTTTCAGTTCGTCTTAAATTGTTTCCTTGTTTATAAAAAAAATCACGTACATAACTACACAAGTAATTTATTTTTTTAATAACAAATGGGGCTCTAGTGTTACCCCACTAGTGTGCATGCACTTTAGAGGGTGACTTGGTAGTTTATAAATCAGAAAAAAAAATTACTTCCAAATGTCTTGTGTAACAGGAAGCACAGTGATGCAGTGGTCAGCAATGCATATGTTCCTCTAGTTCTGTTCCTGGCTAGAGTGTGCCTTCTGTGCAGAGTCTGCATTCATCTTTGTATTCATGTGGATATTTGCCAGCAGTGGTGTAGAAAAGGCAGGATGAAGAGGGCAACTGCCTCAGGTGCAAAATGTTAGAGAGCATGATTGTGAGTATTGAAATGTTGGCACAGAAGTAGCCGCTCTTTTGGTTTTTTTTTTGCTCTTCACTCAAGGAGCTGATGGGGAGTGCACTAAATGAATTCCCACAATAAAGTTTTTTTTTTTTGCACTTCTTTTGAAGAATTTTAGGGTGCGACTTTGAGTGTAAGGAAGCCAACAGATCTATTGGCCTCCTACAGTTGAGGCCCAGCCAAAGTTTTTTTTTGTTTGTTTGCTCTTCAACTGAAGACTTGGGGGGGGGGGGTAGACTGTAGGGAAACAGACAAACAATGGACAAATCAGCTTCCTACAATCAGCAGTCTTCACTTGAAGAGCTAAGGGGATGGGGCTGGACTTGGTAGACTGGCATTGGGCACTAGATGAGCCAGCTGCAGCTCTGCCAGGGACTCTTGCTTCCTCTTGCATCTCAAACATATGGGCAGATGAATTGCTGAAGTTCACATTCCTCCTCAGCATTGTGATGGTGTATTTGTGAATGTGTGAGAACCCTGCAATGGACTGGTGTCCCATTCAGAAATGGTTCCCGCCTTATGCCTGCTGCATGCATATCTCTCAACTATCCCTGATTTTGCCTCATGTTTTTGCCCTGTCCCTCATAACACTGAGGATTACAGTCAGTCAAAAATGCCAGACATTAGAGTTGTTCTGAAAAAGCATCCTAATACAAAATCAGTTGATCAATTAACTTTATAAATGATGCAGTGTAATATTTACCTAGGGTATATGGCACACACTGTTGACTTTGATATCTGTACTTCCTACCACAAACATCACTGATGGACAGTGCCTGATCTAAATAATCCCTGAAAAGGACTGGTAGTTCATCATTTAAACTCTGATGACAGTAGCTTAAAAATTCTGTTTTTAATTACACAGCTAGCTTCAGAAATTGTTTTGCACTACTTCTGAAAAAAATAAGCTATAAAATAAAATATAAAATTACAGAATCACTAAGTATCTCATCTGAATGTTCAAATGAGAGCTTTGAAGGCCAAACTGATGGAGGGGTTACATGAGAACAGTAGATGAACATGAATAGATAAGAATTTGTATGCTACAGGGTTAAATTAACCAACCATTTGAAACTTCTTTATGGTGCAGCCTCCAAGGCCATGAATGTGGTAGAGATAGAAAGTAATTTCAAATGCTGCAGGACAAATAGAAAAAGAGATCTGAGTATTGAAGCTACACATCAGGAAATGGTTTCCTCTTCACTGGCCTTCTATTAAGCTTTCAGTTTATACATATCCAAGATGACCTAATTAAAATCATCTTTATGTAGTTTAGCAGCACTTGACTTGTTGCCCTGCAGGAGTTTCTAACATTTCAAATACCATTTCAGAACACACTACCTAATGCATGTTCTTTTGTACTCAACTTGGCACTAATGAAATCTGATGATGAAAAGCTTACGGGAAGGGTTAGAACTTGGCAGAAGACACAACCGCACTATTGCAAGTCTCCTACCATGTACTAAACCAAATATATTTTAGATTCAGAATAATACCTAACAGACTTCTGTCAGAAGAGCAGATGGTGTCTTCAGAGAGCAAGGATTGTCATGCTAATTTAAAAAGATACACAGGCAGAAACATACCAGACCAAATACTACTTAAACATCTTAGCTATCCTTCCAGTATCTGTTACTTGGAAAGTGCGAACACTTGCAATATAAATTTAAAATAGTGCATTAGCATAAAATGAAATAACACCACTGCACCACATAAATGCATCCTATTTCATAATGGCACAATTACAAATAATTCATAACTAGAGCAAATTTCCCTGCAGCTGGCCTGACAATAAAAAATGCTTTTCCATACATTCCTCCAATACTGATTCACCATCACACACAAGAGCAGTTCATCTCGTCGTATGTTGCTTTTAAATTGCTGATGAGTTACGGAAAATAAGAAATCAGAAGAATGTGCCAAATCATACTAATGAGTCTTATACATTCTGGGATTCATGTAGTGCTCTGATACGTGTTATGTAAAATAAAATGTGTGTTCATATGTATATGTATACACACACACACGCGCATGTGTGTGTGCGCGCGTATATCTATCTTATATAACACAGAATTTTAAAACTTATTTTAATACATCTATGGCAACATACAGCTTCAGTACAGAAAAGGTTTTACACTTTTGCCATTGTTAGTAGTATTTGCCTCCATCATTTCTTTCATTTAAGCCAATGCAGCTTGGAGGTGGCAATATGAAAATGAATTGAGAAAAAGGAAGCATCAAACCCCAAAGATCTTTTCTACCAGTCTGTTTCTGAAGTAATTTGATCTCCTGCCATATTATTTAATAGAAATGAACAGATCCATCTATCCACAACCCCCCTTTTTCTCCCATTTTGCACAAGGGGAGAGGGTGTTACATCAACGGCAACAATCAGTCATCTAAAGCCAGTGTCCATACCATCCCGTGGCTAGCCCACTTGCAGAAACAAACAGACACTCAAATGACATTCCACACTATGGCCATGTGACTATAAAAAATAATGTACAAAAAAAGGAAGCACTGTTATCACAAACAGATTTTTTTCTTATTTTGTTCCTAAAGTATTTGACCTGAAGTCCAATTACTTAAGAAATAGACATTTCTATGAAATCTTGTACTGTGGGCATGTGACTAACAAAAAGGTGCCATGTAAGTCACGTGCTAATATAGTAGCTTCATGTGTACATATACATATACATATATATATATATATATATACATATACATATATATATATATATATATATATATATATATATACACACACACACACACACACACACATGTATGTGTGTTTATGTGTGTGTGTGTGTGTGTGTGTGTGTGTGTATATATATATATATATATATATATATATATATATATAAACACACACACACACACACACACACACACACACACACACACAAAATACACACAGGCTGCACTGATTCAGCTTAGTCCAAGCCAGGAGACACAGAAAATATAAAACAATGCAACAATAACAATATCATAAACTTGAAAAAATGAGACAATAATAATTTTCAAAAATATTTCAACTATATACTAAGCTGAATACAAACATTAACACAAGGAAAATAATTAGAGAAAATAATGATCCAGTTGTGAGCACATAAGGCAGTGTGATGTACAAGAAAGAACTGAGTTTACCCAAAAAAACAAAAACATACATAGCAACATAACTACTGTCAAATGATACAAAAAGGCAATGAAAAAAGATAAAGGTTTACAGAAATATTTGATAATCAGAAGAATATAATATGCTTAGGAAACTTGCTGAAAGTCTGTAATAGGTCACAAGAAATAGGGACGTCAAGACCTCAGAATAAATTGCAAATTAGTTCACATACTACCACAACTTTCTTACTTAGATGCTGGATGATCTTATTTCAATTAAGTGCACTGCTAAAGAGAGGGAGGACTTAAAACTCGCACAAAAAAAAAAAGAAAGAAAATTATCACATGAGATCAAATACTTCCCCATATTAATACATATTCACCTATTACACAAGAAATGGGATGTTTCACCTTGGGAATCTGTACTTTTCTACTGAATAACCTGCAGGATGGTACACAAAGATCCACTGCACTACCTTTAAATTCACTGACCAAAACTGGATGCGACTCTGTTTAATCAATCCCTAGACTAGCTAATCTGGGAAGTCAAATAAATAAATACATACATACACACATACATAAAATAAAATAAATAAAATAGCCAATATAAATAAACAAACATATAGTAGAGTTGTGTTAGGAACTTAACATAAATGTACATACTTGAGTAGTTTCACTGTTACACTCCTAACTTTTGGGATATCCTGCCAAAATTTTAGCCCACACCCACCCAAGTCTTCCACAGCTCTACCCTCCCCCAGGGTTCTACTGGCCCTCTTTTTTCTGGCATGGGGATGTCAATTATGACAAATGAATTTATGATGCATTGGTCGGTGCCAGGTGCCATCTTACAATCTTTCTTGCCCTGGCAGAACCAGGGAAATAGCACCTGGCCTTAGAAGATGCAAACTACGTGCAACCCCCACCACCTGGATTCATCCCAAGCTGTCCGAATCCCAGCATTCCAAGAAATGGCTAACAAAACACAAGGAATGAAGGTCTTGCAGGGTAGAGAAGAGGGGGAAGTGAGGTGAGGATGCTACTCCAATCCCAGAGTAATATCAGGAGAAAGTAGAAAAAGGAGATGGCAAGATGGAGCCTGGGCTACCACACAAACTACTCAAACACCTACATTTAAGGTAAGTTCCAAACAAAACTGCACCTGTTCATCATAATACTCACTGTTGCAGTTCTCACTTTTGGGAAGATACACAAAGCAGTCAGAATAGGAGTACTTGATGATCTATTATGAAATAAGACCTTGCAGCATAGCAAATCCTGCCCTAGCTCTAGACACAGCCTCCATGTTGTAATTCTTTCAAAAAGTGTGCACAGAGGACGAGGTAGCTGATTCAGTAATTAGTCTGGGTGAAACTTCCTTTAAGGAAGGCTGTTATGGCAGCTATGGGTGCTAGTGGAACATGGCCTGGGACATGATTCTCATGGTACTGATAAAATATAATGTAATGCCCCAGCCTCTTGGAAATAGATTGTTTATAAGTTTACCATCTTTCCCTTTTGCAAAGGAAACAAATAACTGTTCAGTTTTCCTCAAATCTTTGTTTCTATGTAGGCAGAATTTCAGCTGTTTACACCCCTCAAGGCAATGCAGGTTCCTTTTCCCAAAGTTTTGAGGCTTAGAAAAAAGAATGGGAGCTGAATGGTATGGTTTGAGGTCGTTTAAGTAACCGCTTCAGATCTAAAGGAAGGACTGGTTTTGTTGGGTCACTATATCTTGATGGAACACCAGACAGGGCTCTTTCCATATAAGCGTTTGCAATTCTGAAACACGTTCAGCAGAAGTTAATGCATCAAAGAACAGAACCTTCCAAAATAGAAACTGAATAGGATAAGAAGCTACTGGTTCAAAGGGGGGGGGAGTTCAACTTTTCCAGCACACAGCTGGGATTCCATGGTGTAATAATCTGTCTTGGATGACCTAAGGTGGATAACTCTCCCTTAAGAATTGATTAATTTAAAGTCTAGAGTACAAAGGGGTTCCAAACATGTAGGCTGACTGAAATAACAGAAGCATGCACTTTATAATAGAATGTAAGCTGAACCCGATTTGTAAAGGTCTGACAGGTATTCTAGACACTAAGCCTTTCTTGAGTCAAGATCCCAGGACTGGCACAAGAAGATTTTTTCCACTATGTGAAGTATGATTTTCTTGAGGGTGGGTTCCTAGCTTCCCTCATAATGTTTGGCACATCCTCTGAAAATCTGCGTCTTTCTGGGATCAGTGAGAGAGCATTCCAGGGTGTCAGACTCAGTTTGGCCAAAGTGGAGTGCAGCAGGGACTGTACGTAATGTGCTAGAATGTCACTTGTTGAGGCAGCACCTTTTGCTTTCCTCTTGCCAACTTGTATAAGAAAGGGAACCAGTGTTGCCATTTCCAAAAATAAATTATGAGGACAACATGAAGTCTAAGAATCTAATATTAATATTTTACTTCTGCCTTTTTTTCCCCAAGCAAACTGGTATGAAATGCACTGTGTTGCATTGGAATTGTGTTTGTCTGGCACATGAGTAGTAATGAGTAAAGCTATGAGCTGTTAATGAGCTGCTTCCTGTAGCGTGGGGTTTGATCTCCTCAGCCCTTGTCTACTGTGTGACTCTTAATTTAGTTGACCAGACAGTGCTCCTGGGCTGGCCCTGAAAGGGGACACCTATAGCCAGTGAGCTGCCCCAGATTGTTAGCAAATGTGCTACACATTAGTGCGCCCTTCACATAGCTTCTAATTAGTGCTTCAGTATATATGAAAGTCCAACACATCTCTTGTAGTTTAATGGTTGGTCAGATTCCCTTTCAGGGGGAAAGCACTTTACTATTGCTCATGCTCGTACAAATAATAAAAAAAGAGAGAAGAAATGGGGAAACCGAATAATTATTTGAATGAACTGACTCAGATCTAGACATCTGAAAAGGAAATAATAGATAAACTAAATAAGCAAGAGATCGTATATGAAGAGCTAAGTCAAAAATTAATAGAGCTGGAGGACATATCTTGAAGAGAGAACTTTAGATTTATGTCAGTACCAGATAAAACAGAAGGAAAAACCTGCAAAGAGTTTATGCAAAACTGTATTAGTAAGAGGGGCAGGTTCCCCCTCAGCAAATATAACAGAAAGGGCTCACAGAGTGAATATGTCAAATGCATCTTCCAGAGGTCATACAAGACCTATTTTAATAATTTTAGGCATATCATTGAAAGGAAGAAATACTCTTCAAACTAAGGCAGAAAGGGAATTCCTGAAGTTTGGAGAATCACAAGTCATTGTTAATAAAGACTATTTGAGCAGACAAAACATAGGAGAAATATGTTTATTTCCTCCATGAAAAAAGGGAATGAAGTTAAGATTTAAACTTTTGTATCCTGTTTCTTTCACTCTTCTCCTAGCTAAATGTTGCTACAACTCTATCCATTTGTCCTCTACCTATTGGATCCTTTTGGTCTTCTTGCATAATCTAGGCTTTTGGGCGTTCTTCAGAAGACTCAGTAAGTTTAGCCACACCTAAAAATTCTTAAACAATCTGCTGTCTAGCAGTAATACCCTTCCCATTCTATTGCTCCTGTGTATTAACCTAATGGAAGTTCTTAACATTATCATTGTTGCTTAATAGAACAGAAACATAACACTGTGGAATATAATTATTTATAGGATCAACATCATCTGTTTTTTTTCCTTTATATACTAATTTTTGTATTCTGTATGTGATATGCACTGACTGCTCTTTTGCATGTACTGTAATGTATATCTTGTACGATTTTACTGTGGAGCTTTGTCTCCGCAGGCCTCTGCTGAAAAGGGGCGTGTCACAGACCAGTTACACATTCACAGTTATCAAAATGCTAATAAATACATAAACTGCCTTTTTTTTAATCTTTTGGGAATAAAAATATACCTAGACGCAAAGCAAGCACGCACACACTTCAAAATGAGACAGGATAATATGGAGAAAAATGTAGATGCGAGAAGAAGAAAGAGAGAGAGCGCAAACTAAAACGGCTTTAAGTAAACCAAATGTGACCAAATGTGCTGGCAGAGAGACTCCCAAGAAAGCCATTCATGGTTTTCAAAACAAAGCTGAAAGATTAATCAAGAGAAGCCCACAAGCACTCCAAAAAATGAGTCAAGTGATGCAATTGAATAGACTGGAAGATCCAGATGAAGACAAAGTGCAAGATGACATTTAATACAATGGAAAAGAAATACTACACTGTGAACATTAAACATTATAAAAAGTTAAACTGGAATTCTATATACATCTTACTTTTTCTTCCCTTATCTTTCTTTAAATCTCTTCATAAAGGAGTTAAAATAATGAAAAGCTATTCGCAGAATCACTGCTGACAACTTAAAATAAGTGATAAGTGCTGTGTGATAAATGAGCAGTTTAAACGATACTTATTTTTTAGATCAACTAAGATGACTTATTAAAAGAGGAAAAATGTGAAATGCAAGTGATGAAGTTTGGGTTGCCACCCCTCCGTTTTTTTTCCGGACTAACCGGAAATCAAACTGATTCTCCGGCAGTCCGGAAAACACTGTACAAACTCCAGTATTCTGTTTCAAAAAGGAAGCAGACTATCGGAGTTTGTAAATTGGCTGATTTACTATGCTTTTTTTTACAGAAAAGCACAGTAAATCAGCCGAAAGCAGGAAAGAAAAAAGAGGGCGTTCCCCACTGAGTCATGTCATCGTGACATCACAAAATGGGCGGAATGTGAGCAGGAGAGGAGGTGGGATGGACAGAGTTAGTGGTGATGCGAGGGGTTTTGGCTTTACTCTGGTTTTAGCCACAAAGGAAGGTGGTAGAAAAAGAAAATGTTTACACTGGGTAGGAAGTAAGCAGACAACAAAACTGTTATATGAAAACAGCTGTTTTACTTTACGGTTATGGTTTATCTATGTATATTTGTATATTTGTGTGTGTGTTTGTGTATGTGTGTATAAAGTAAAACAGATCAAAAGATTAAATTCTGGTAGGAGAACTGGAAGTATATTTGAAAGGGTTTAATACACCGACATTAAGGGAAGAAGACCAAGCAAGTTTAATGATAGGAACAAGAGATTAAAGAAGTGATCACACAAAATCAGAAATCGAAAACACTGATACAAAGAAACCCAAGTGAAATACAGAGAATGAAAGAAAAAGAAATAATAAAGATCTTGCAGTTTTTATTCAGTAGAATCTTAGAAGGTGGAGAGATTGCAAAGTAATGGAGTAAAGATATTGTAGTGATAATTCCAAAAGAAAGGAAAGACCCAGCTAACCCTGGTTCACACAGGCCAATTAAATATATTAAACCATTATTAAAAAGCGTTTTATGATGATAATAGCAGGAGACTGGTGAGGATATTGCCAAGAATAACAAACATGATCTCTTTTCTCAGCCTGAATTTTCTTTCTCACATTCTTTCACCCATTGAATCACTTAGAAATGTACTCCTGTAATCCTTAAGAAATGGATTATGTCTTCTTCTTCTTTTGGCTGCTCCCATTAGGGTTCACCACAGCGGATCATCTGTTTCCATTTCTTCCTGTCCTCTGCATCTTGGTCTGTCACACCAACCACCTGCATGTCCTCTCTCACCACATCCATAAACTTTATCTTAGGCCATCCTCTTTTCCTGTTACCTGGCAGCTTCATCCTTAGCATCTTTTTCCCAATATACTCTGCATCCCTCCTCAGCACATGTCCAAACCAATGTAATCTTGCCTCTCTGGCTTTGTCTCCAAACCTTCCAACCTGGGCTGACCCTAATATATTATCCCTAATCCTGTCCACCCTCGTCACACCCAGTGCAAATCTTAACATCTTTAACTCTGCCACATCCAGCTCTGACTCCTGCCTTTTTGTCAATGACACTGTCTCCAACCCATATAACATAGCTGGTCTCACTACCCTCTTGTAGACCTTCCCTTTCACTTTTACTGGTACTCATCTGTCACAAATCACTCCTGACACTCTTCTCCACCCACTCCACCCTGCCTGTACTCTCTTCTTCACCTCTCTTCCACACTCACCATTACTCTGAACTGTTGATCCCAAGTATTTAAACTCATCCACCTTCGCCACCTCTAATCCCTGCATCCTCACCATTCCTCTATCCTCCCTCTCATTCACACACATATATTCTTAGTCCAGCTGACCTTCACTCCTCTTCTTTCTAGAGCATATCTTCATCTCTCCAGGGTCTCCTCCACCTGTTCCCTACTCTCACTACAGATCACAATGTCATCTGCAAACATCATAGTCCATGGGGACTCCTGTCTGATCTCGTCTGTCAAACTGTCCATCACCATTGCAAATAAGAAACAGCTCAGAGCTGATCCTTGATGTAATCCCACCTCCACCTTAAACGCATCTGTCTCTCCCACCGCAGACCTGACCGCTGTCACACTACCCTCGTACATATCCTGTACCACTATTACATACTTCTCTGACACTCCCGACTTCCTCATACAATACTACAACTCCTCTGACCTTCTCTGTACTTCTCCATCAACACTCTCAGAGCAAACATCCCATCTGTAGTGCTCTTTCCTGGCATGAAACCATACTGCTGATCACTAATCATCACCTCCCTTCTTAACCTAGCTTCCACTACTCTTTCCCATAACTTCATGCTGTGACTGATCAATTTAATCTCTCTGCAGTTACTACAGCTCTGCACATCACCCTTACTGTTAAAAATCGGTACCAAAACACTTTCTCCATTCCTCAGGCATCCAAGATTTCATTAAACAATCTAGTTAAAAACTCCACTGCCCTTTCACCTAAACACCTCCATGCTTCCACAAGTATGTCATCTGGACCAACAGGCTTTCCATTCTTCATCCTCTTCATAGCTATCCTTACATCCTCCTCGCTAATCCACTGCACTTCATGATTCACTATCTGCACATCATCCAACCTTCTCTCTCTCTCATTTTCTTCACTCATCTGCCCCTCAAAGTACTCTTTCTATCTGCTCAACACACTCTCCTCACTTGTGAGTACGTTTCCCTCATTATCCTTTATCACCCTTACCTGCTGCACATCTTTACTAGCTCGGTACCTCTGTCTAGCCAATCGGAACAGGTCCTTTTCTCCCTCCTTAGTGTCCAACCTTTTATACAACTCTTCATATGTCTTATCCGTACCTTTGCCACCGCTCTCTTTGCCATGCACCTCATCTCCTTATACTCGTCTACTTTCTTCATCTCTCTGACAACACCACTTCTTCTTTGCCAACCTCTTTCTCTGTATACTCTCCTGTATTCCTTCATTCCACCACCAGGTCTCCTTGTCCTCCTTCCTCTTTCCAGATGTCACACCAAGCACCTTTCTAGCCATCTCCCTTACTAGCTCTGCTGTAGTTACCCAGCTATTCGGTAACTCTTCACTGCCACCCAGTGCCTGTCTTAACTCTTCCCTGAACTCCACCTCACAATTACCCTTTTTCAATTTCCACCATTTGATCCTTGGTGCTGCCCTCACACTCCTCCTCCTCTTCTTGATCACCAATGTCATCCTACAAACCACCATCCTATGATGCCTAACTACACTTTCCCCTGCCACCACTTTACAGTCTCCAATCTCCTTCAGACTGGCCCTTCTACATAAGACATAGTCCACCTGTGTGCATCTTCCTAAACTCTTGTATGTCACCCTATGTTCCTCCCTCTTGTTAGAATATGTTTTCACCGCGGCCATGTCCATCCTTTTCGCAAAATCCACTACCATCTGACCTTCTGCATTTCTTTGCTTAACACCATACCTACACATCACTTCCTCATCCCCTCTGTTCCCTTCACCAACATGCCCATTGAAATCTGCTCCAATCACCAGTCTCTCACTCTTAGGTACAGTCATCACCACTTTATCCAACTCACTCCAAAATTTTTCTTTCTCATCCATCGCACACCCAACTTGTGGAGCATGTGCACTAACAACATTCATAATTATACCATCAATTTCCAGCTTCACAAACATCACTCTTTTCACCTCCAAAACACTCTTAGCATACTGTTCCTTCAGGATAATCCCAACACCATTCCTCCTCCCATCAACACCATGATAAAACAATTTGAACCCGCCACCGATACACCTAGCCTTGCTCCCCCTCCATCTGGTCTCTTGCACACTCAATATATCAACCTTCCTTCTGTCCATCATATCATCTAGCTTTCTCCCTATACCAGTCATACTGCCAACATTCAAAGTTCCGACTCTCACTATCACAGTCCTAGCCTTTGCCTGCCTTCGGGCAAGCCTTCCCCCTCTTCTCCTCCTTCGGCCAACCGTAGCCCAATTTCCACAAGCACCTTGTTAGCCAACAGTACTGGTGGTGGTCTTTGTTAACCCAGGCCTCAACCGATCCGGTATGTATATCTGTACTGTTGTCCGCATGTATTATTTGGCAAAAATTTTACGCCAGATGACCTTCCTGACTTAACCCTCCCCATTTATCCGGGCTTGGGACCGGCACAAAGAAATTCACTGGCTTGTGCATCCCCAGTGGCTGGGTTATGGACTATGTAAATCACTGAAAATCAGACTAATCTTCCAGTTCATTGGAAGCAAGTGGTATAAACCGAATGATCAAAATGAGAATTGAGAGAATTTTTGTGTGTGTTATTTGTCTAGTATGCAATGGCCTGTGGAGGTTTACATTCTAAGTGACTGGATCAAACTGTTGGTTCTCACAGACAATATACATGTTGGATCTTTATATATATATATATATATATATATATATATATATATATATATATATATATACAGACTGGAATCATTATTTTAAATGCTTCATGTTTGTTAAAAATGTTATTCTAAAAGCTTTGTTTGTACCTTTTATTTACATATTAACCAGCGAAATACTGTAGATTTCAATACATGAAAAATATACGTTATCGCTACCAATGATGTCCAGATTCAGTTGATGTGCTGCTATTACATAATTATCAATGTAAATAACTTTTATTTGGAGGAAAAAAGTAAATGATACAAAACAGAAATTATATGGCAAGAAGCATAATGTTTTCTTAAGCTGTAAGTTCCCCATATTGTTCCTAAATTGCAGTAATAATAAATTGTTCTGCTGCACTTTATGTATACATCACAGCACATTACAGCTTAAGTGCTACAATGCATTCTACATCCCATCATACCAATACTGTACTTTTATATATATATATATATATATATATATATATATATATATATATACATATATATATATATATATATATATATATGGATCTACTTTAGAAATTTGACACTTCAGAAGATCGACACTCAGAACGACGAGACCAGAACAACGACAGCTTACATAAACGAAACATCACATAACCGACGTTTCAGAACAACGACAATACACAGGGGAAAAGGCAGTGTAAAGTGTATACATAGTGTTAAACAGGGATTGTAGGGATTCCCGTGTGAACATGTTTTGTAATCGCTTAACATAAGGAATGACTCTACACCAGTAACTCTTTTCCTTTCTGGAACTTAATAGTGCTATATGCACTGCCAACTGCTCCTGAAGCTTCCATGTGTACAGCTAGTCTAACTGAAATGGTGCATAGCACAGCGGTAGTATGCTTAGCTGCTTTACTTATACTTCATAATGGCGCTTTTGCATCTTATTTTTAAAACTTTTTCACAATGATTGCAATGTGTACACAGGATGCTGTCGTTGTTCTAAAATGTCAGTTATGTGATGTTTCGTTTATGTAAGCTGTCATTGTTTTGGTCTCGTCGTTCTGAGTGTCGATCTTCTGAAGTGTCGAATTTCTAAAGTAGATTCATATATATATATATATATATATATATATATATATATATATATAAAGCTTCACAGACTTTTTATTAAGGATACTCTCATAATTCTATTGTATTCCAAGGTGATATCACTAGGAGGACGGGGGTGTTCTGAGGTGAACCCATTAAAAGCCTGTGAATGTATCCCCAACATTAGCCGTATTCTGACATTTTCAAGTGTAAAGTTTACTGAACCTTTCAGTGATATCACATAGGGAAAACAACACTTTACAAAGGATTTCATTTAAACTATAACTGACTGGGAGGAAAATACAGCACAGCAGTGAAGATACCACATACCATATAAGACAAGCTGAGAAAAAAAAAAAAAAAAGCTGTGAAGATGGGTTTACTATCAAAATTGCGAAAGGCAAAATATTTTCCGTTCGCAATTTCGAATCAAACGATCGAAACTGGAATCACGACCGGGTCATAATATTGACTCAACTGATCGACTCAGAAGAGTCGACATTATCTTCGAAAACATCATGTGATAACCATATAGAAGCTCATGTAAATGAAACTCCTATATAACATATCACGCTTTTTCAGGGGAGCAAGTTCCCCTGCACCCCCACACCCCCTAACAATATATTCCAACTCCGAGATCGCACGACAGTGGGGATATGGATGAATTTCCAAACCGTGATCTCTGTACTGCATTCGCATAAGTGTGTTCGAATTTGCAATACATTTCACATGTTGTGAATGACAATCTGACTTTCGGCATAATTCCTGCCATCCAATTGTCGTTAGCGAAAATGACAGTAAACCGTGAAGATGTGTATGAAAGTTCCCAGTTCCAGAAAACATAGGGGGACAGAGATAGGGAAATGGTCAGAGATAGGCCACACATAAGGACAGAGTTATTCCAAACCAAAAAAATATGTACTGTGTATGTGTACCTCAGATCTGAATAAGCTATGACAAGGTGAAAGCGCTCATCTCTTCTTTTAATTTATTAAAACATTGCTTAAACAAGCCATACCAGCTTGAATCCTGTGTTATTACTTTTAATAAGAATGCAAAGTAATATCTGACATGTACCTTACATAAGAAGTTATGTCAACAGTCTATTTAATATTTCCTATGCCAATGTCATTCCTATACACCTTGCCCCCCCCCTTTTTTTTTTGCTTTTTCTTCTGTAAAGAAAGTGTACACTATTCCTTAAGGCTAGAAAACTACAATTCCTCAGTACTACCTTATATATCATAGCTTTATAATACCTGCCCATAAGATTCTAAGGCCATATATAGTCTCTGTTTTAATGAATAAATACTATCATTCATCCATGTTTCTTGGGATGAGTTAAACAAATTTAACCATTTCTAATGTTCATAAGCAATTTGTTCCATACTTTATAAACATAAACAATGACGACAATCTTGATTTTTTTCAACAGTCCTACTAAACCACACCACTTTCTGATTTCTTATATTTGTGTTTGTCCTGAGTGTATCAAAGATTAATAATACTGGTAGCTCCTCATTATATAACTGTTCATATGTTAAATGCAAAAATGCAATCTACCTCTCAACCATCTGCAAGTTGTAGAATATAGATCTAAAATTCCAAGAAGTTCCCCATATAAAACAGCTTTGCAATCTATGATCATCTTGTGAACTTTTTGGACACTCTTCAATACAAGTATAAACAGGCTAGGCTAGCAAGGGAAGCTAGCCTAGTACATAACCTATGAATCCTTGCAGAAGCCTTAAAAAAATTGAATTTACAGTTTACATAAGATATAAACATTTTTTTTAGCAAGCAAGATGATTTCGTAGTTATATACTTATGAAGCAATGTACTTAAGTGTATCCACTGAAATTATACTCTAAATTAGCTGGACCAAAGAACAAAATTATGTTCTCACCAATACTAATATTTAATTGCACAAATAAAAGCAAAACTAAAGAATATGTACTGTGCCACAAAAAACTTTAATAAACCAAATCTAAAATATGATATAAAACATTAAGCACTTTTGTCTGTTATAAGGACTTCTTCAGAATGTAATGTAAGCTCATTGGCCATCTAAATACTCTTCCAAACACCTCTTACTACATGACCATTGGATAAATAATTAATAGATTAAATGGAAAACAATTAAAAGCTGTAAAGCACTGGATCGCTTAAAGTGACGCTACCTATTAAGTACATAAACCATAAAAACAATCAGTTAATAAAAATCAGCATTAAAAGAAGTGTTAAAAAACACACATGCACACAGGAGAAACCATAAATATAAAAAATGCATTTGCACCAAATATTACTTCACCTAAAAGAATTTTTTTTTTTTAACAAAAAATAGAGATGATTCAAGACACGACACACCTCCTATAGACACCATGTGATTTAAGCCATAACCATTCATCCCCGTCTGGAAGGATTTCACAAAAAAAAAGGCAGAAAAGACCATTTTATAAATACCAGTGCACCTAGTTGATAGGGCTGCCACCTGTCTTTCTTTCTGAAGTTCTGTCCGCTGTGTGTGTGTGTGTGTGTGTGTGTGGGGGGCTTCAAATGGTAAATGTGTTAATACTTTACAAGGAAAAAAAACATTTTTCTGACTTTTCTCTAAATACCAAAGAAATCTTTGATATTACATTTACGTTACTTTAATATACAAACTACTATAAAAAAAAAACAACAATTAAAGCTTAGCATTTCAAGACTATGATGCTGCTTATGTAAATTTGTCAGAAGAGGTGACTGTGACGACCCTCCACTGGACCAGTATTCAAGGAGCCTCAATCCTCACCACTGGCACCTGTGGGGGGAAATTCACTCGGAGGATAGCAGGTAGACTCACAGTATTTCTAGATGCAGCTCTCTGCATCAAATGCAACTTCACTTAAGAGCACACAGAGACCACAGTCAGTCCTAGGCTGGTTTCTCACTCTTTCTCCAGATCCCCAGTAAGACTCCCCACTGGCACAGCTATAGAGTTGAGATCTCAGTTGCATGACCAAGCCAACACCTCTAGCATGCTTCTCTGTCCAACCAGTGCTTTGTGTCCTTGCCCAAGTAGCTGGCACACACACTCTTTGAGGTTTGAGTTACAAACACACAGACACACACCTGGGAGAGGTTGGCACTGGTTTACTAGCTATGCACCCTTCTGTCCAGACTAGAAGGTAGCTTCCACTGCCACCAGTCACTCTTCAACAGCTATTTTAAGGTCCTTAACAAAGGGCAACCAATTTTACTAAGTAATATTAATACTAATACAAATGTTATTTTGACGAAGAGCAAGGCTATTAGGAGTGGCCCACACAGCATCACCAAATAAATATGCAAGTACTGTCAAAATATAAATATCTCTACACAGATCAGCCACAATGAAATGTTTAAATATATTTAATAATAAATAATAAAAAACAAGACAACACTAAATATATATTCACAGTGACATCTGAGTTCAAAACCACAAGAAATATTTAAAACAACATTGCAGGACAGTCTCAAATAAATAAAGAAAAAGATCTAAACTAAGCTTTGCTACATTCCTGACTGTACCTAAGAGAATTACTATAACCTAAGAACTTACTAATAGAGCAAGCCAGATGTGGTGAATTGTTCTTGTTGTCAGGTCCAATACAGAATGCTCTATCTCACTAAGAGACTTCTCAAATTAGTATCTAAAATATTACTGCTGGGATAGCTTACAGAATGACATAATTTCTGCTCATCTGGCTTCCAGTTCCCAAGCAGAACCACTGATGACAGCTGGTAGCATTTAGCATCTACCTGTAAAAATACATAGACAAGGGATTTTGCTCAGATCTTTGGCAGATGATGGAAGTCATAAAACAACTGCATTCCTTCAAACTTTCAGAGGTAGTAATTAGTTCACTCTGAAGACAATTCAGAAAGCTTCCTAGTACACACTGTTTGTCTCTAGCTGCATTGAAAACTGTAGCCTACAAAGTAATTTAATTTCAGATATTTTCTAACGATTGCTGGACTGAAGTTAACCTCCTGTATTCCAGTTTTCACTGTTAAAATATATACATTTAAACAGTTACAATAGTTCATGTACATTTCTGCTCTCTTCCAGTAGGGCACACTGTGGATACATTTTAAACACAGTACTTTGGAAATACCTTTTCAACGCATACATCTGTACAGAGCAGTTTGATATACACGACATGCAGTTCTTATCCATTTGCAACACAAGCATCTTATATGATATACAGTTCTAAAACATTTTGTAACACCAGCATCTTGTATAAATCAGTTTGATATTTACAAATGACATATAATTATTTACAAAATTTCAGCAAGCTGTGCTGGCAGTATCTCCTTTTGTCACAGTGACAACTGCCTTTAAGCCTCTGACTGATCTCATTGCTTTGCAGTAGCAGCTGGTGACTTCAAATCAAAAGGGGGCTGCAGGAGACAGCTGAATGGGTGGGGTCAATGGGAATGGGTGTGACAAACTAGAAAGGGGAGGAGCTATGCTCAAAACCACAAAAACATTAATTAAATACTCTGCCCTGGGTGCCAAACCATCATTATGGGAGTCCAATCAAGACAAAATGAAGTGTAGAAGAAAAAAAATATTTCAATCCATTGGCTGCATGACAGTTTACGTACCATCTAGATGGAAACAAAAAGGATGTGAGGCATGAAAAAATAAATTACTTTTTAAATACATTACTGGAATGCCAGTCAAAATCAAGTATAAAGCAGCACTTAACTCAAATCACTTCTCCTTGCACTCCAGTTCTAATTATAATTTATATTCAATTTTAAGTACCAAGTAACATGCTGAAAGTAGCAATCTCTGTGATACCCCCACTTGTAAAAATGTTTCTTATCCAAAAAAGACCTGCTGCCTGACAACTATCTACTTGTTTCATTGGGAAAACATGATCAAAGTAAAAAATGAAAAGCAAACAAGAAACAAGCTCAACATATATTGCTTAAAGGATTACTGCACAGGATATGGACCCACGCATGATAGATTGGCATTCTGTTTAGTTTGCAGGTAAAGCCTATAATGAGCTTAACATAATCTAATCCTGGCCTTTATTATAAATACTGTCATATGCATTTCAATACACAAGGCTTATACATCATCTAGTTATGTAAGTATTCTCTGCATGGCAACAACAGAAAGGCTTTCAATGTTGGCAATACTGCTTACTTGCATCTTACAATATCAGACAAGCTTACCTGATGGTCATTAAAGCACTGCTACTTAAACACAGAGCAAAAGGCACTTTCTGAATAATAATAAGCATATATCAAAAATGACAGAAACCAGAACATTCTGCAAAATCAATGACAGATGAAAAGCCACTGTAGTACTTGTGTTTACCTTGGATGGGGGGAATAGTCTGCACATTTACACTGCATAACTGCTCCTTGCCTTGCTTGGACACATCCAGAGTCACTACATGGGGGAGTGGGGTGCAACAGGTTTGTCACAATTTGAAATGTCTCTGGCTGACTGCAATGGCCCTGACACATTTGTCATACCTCTCAACCTCAGAGCAGGAAATCTGGACAAAGCCATACATAGACGTGGGACAAAGGCCCAAAAATAAGGACAATTTTTAAATATTGCTCTTATAAACTTATAAAGATAATAGAATAGTAGGTCTTGCATTAGTATGAATTTTCTGAAAGGTACGAAATCTGAAACTCAAATGTCTTTCATTATTTTCTAACTTCAGTCTTTAATGATTTGCCACTAATTTGCCAAAAAAATCACAATTTTATGAAAAATGGGCCAAAAATGTGATGCAAAAATATAAAATAGCCACACAATACAGCTGGGAACCTGTCAAAGAAGGGACACTTTTAATATTAGTACTGCTAACTTGAGCAGCTGACAAAATAAAATAATCTACATGCATTTCTGAAATAAAAGTAATTTATAACTAATTATTACAGTTATTTATTAACTGTAAACCCTCCATGTTTTCTTCCAAAATTGCCAATTTGCAGAGGGATTATTAGGGGAAGAGCAACATTTTGAGCCAAAATCGGGGACAGTTGAGAGGTTTGGATATGCCTAATTCTATAAAGCAATTTTATTTGCACGTACCTCACAACCTGTTAATGCAGGACATCTGGAGAAGGCCAAATATATTGGGGGAACATATAAACACTACTAAAAATTGCTCTTGTATAAACTTAAGACAGTTGATAGAATAACAGGTCTTGCTTTAGCATGCATTTTTCTGAAGGTTATGATGTAAAACTCAATGTCTGTCATTTAGTGACTTCATTCCTAAATGATTTGCCAGAAAACCACACATTTTATGAGGAATAAACCAAAAATAAGAAGCAAATATGTATTCATTCTGCAAAAATATGGACAGCTGAGAGGTATAGTTCAACCAGGGCTGTCTGAGTTTGCTGCCCTTCCCCTCTCAAAATCATGGTCGATTGCAGCCTCCCCCCTGCAACCATTCCAGTGTCCCATTTCTTGGTTATTTTGCCCCATTTACCATAAACACTAATGTGCATACCTGCTTTACTTCTGTGATGATTTGGATTTCATTTGAAAGTTTTATTTTGCATTTTTACAGCACAAACCCCAATAGATATCTGCTAAACAAAGCAATGCAGTCTCACAATGAAAACAGACTTAGCATTAAAACTTCTCTGCCCTTGAAACTTACATGCATTGAAACAGCGTTGAAACCCACATTCAAAGAAAATACATTTTGCCAGTAGCAGATAAAGATTAACTTTGGGCTGTCTTCAAATCATAGGCCCCTTGAACACAAAACATACACATGCTCTTTGATACACCTTCCCGATTGTATTAAATTGTATTCCTTGTACAATACAGTACAGTTGTTAGAGGGCATTTTAAATTTATTGTTTTGAACATTAGTAAACAATGAAACAAAATGCATGCACCAATGACAAAACTACCCAATTCAGAACATTTCCATCATAAAAGTCTACTCGACCTTCTACAGTCCACCAGTATCAATAAATATGCACAATCTCTGAAGTGTAAAAGTCATCTAAATAGTTTCACATTAAAGAAATCTGTAACAATGAAGAGGTTGCTGCTAGCAAACAACTTTATATGTCATTGTTTATTCATCTACAAATAAAGTGCCTGTTGCCCTTGAGGAATAAATTGCCTATGTTGCATGCATTAAAGAAATGATAAGCTAGTAATATCGCAATAGGGACTGTATGGCAAACTGATAACAGGTTCATAGTTACTACTCTAGGTATCTTTGCCAAAAAGGACTGCAGCATCCACCCACTTTACAACACAGTACAGTATCAGCAATGCATCTATCTACTGTGGGAGTAGAACCCACAACCTTCTGCTTCAAAAGCAAGTACACTACCTGTTGTGCTATTAAAAATGCAAGCAGACTCAGAATAAGCAGCACTAAAGTTTTGTTCCCCTGCAGCTCTCAGCTCCTTGTAAAATCTATTAGACACACAGTTGGATCACTGAACTTTGCAGCACAAGAAATCTGGAAAAAGCCAAAATTTATTGGGGGGGGGGCAAAAGCCCAAAAACCAGGGACACATTTTAAACATTGCTTGTACAATGTTGGAAAGTTGCTAGAATAAAATGCTGTGTTACCACCATACATTTCACTACCACGTCTTTAACCCAGGGGATCCTGTGTACAACAGTCAGAGAAACATACCACTATGCCAAATCAGCTGTTTTGTGAAAGAGAGGAAGACAAACTTAAATGGCTACCATTTAGTGAATTCAGTTCTCACCATAGCTGTCAACCTCTTGGCACAAAACACCTGAACAAAGCCAATAATGGGGGAATACAGCCCCCAAACATATTCAGTGAATTCAGTTCTCACCATAGCTCTCAACCTCTTAGCAAAAAACATGTGGACAAAGCCAGTAATGGGGGGAATACAGCCCCCAAACATTCAATGAATTCAGTTCTCACCATAGATAGCTCCCAACCTTAGCATAAAATACCTGGACAAACCAATAATGGGGGAATACAGTCCCAAAAATAGGGACAAATTTCAAATATCCATGTTATAAACTTAGACATCTGCTAGAATAAACAGTTTTGTGTTACCATGTACTTTCTTTAGAATATGAAGTCTGAAATTCAAATGCCTGTTATTTTTAAACATTTAACCAGGAAACTAGTCTGACTTGGAACAAAAGACAATTTTCAGCAGAGCAGGGAGAAACTCCAGACACATCTTTGTAAGATGGGAGGACATGCAGACTCCACACAGAAGGCACCCCAGCCAAGAATCAAACCAGAGAACCTGTAGCTGTCAGGCAGCAATGCTACCAGTGCACCACTGCACTACAGACTTTGCAAGGAAAAATGTAGATACAGAAACCACAGATTTTATGAGGAACAGAACAAATATGAGGCAAAAATCTGAAAATTTTTTTAGAAATGGTGGTGGATAGGGAATACAGGTCCTTACCACCTGCATCCAAGGTACAGGGTTCAAGCCTGAGTATCTCTACCCACCATCATTTGTTCTCTCTAGCCACCAGTATATAGCAACTGGGGCATTTTACAAACACACACACACACACACACACCCACACACACACACCCTTTGTCCAAAGCCTTCACCTACCCATTTCATGAACAGAACATGTACGAAGCCTTCACCTACTTGTTTCACGAAGCCCATCCAGCCAGCGGCAAGGCTTCACCTACTCATTTCACAAATCCATGTGTACGAAGCCCATCCAGCCATAGACCATTTGTCCAGCAGTATACTCCACTCACAAAGCCCGCACAGCAAAATCCCTGCGAGAGCTCACATCTCATTGGCCCTGCCTGCAGGGGAAGCAGTCCGGAGCTCCTCTGTTCTGTGCTGTCGTCACTGCACAGATTCCTGGCTATCTCACAGCACAGATTGCTGGGTACCTCTTTGTCTGCATCTGGACTACTGATAAAGGCAGTCTGAGTTCGCCAATGTGTCCAGTCGGGACTCGTGATTTTTTTGTTTCACAGATTTTTTCTTTTGTTTTTTCTAGGTAGGAGGGCTGCAGTCCGGCAGTCCGATACCACGAGCCACCCCTGTTGCTTTGTCTTACTATGAAAGGGGAGTGTTAAATTCTCCTCCTCACTGCAATAAAGACAGCGGAAAACAGTTCCACAGCTTTCTTTCGTTTTACAGCAGCTGCTGAGTTCCTGACCAAATCCCTATCTAAGACTGACAGCAGTACCTGACAGGGTAAACTACAAATTTCACTGCGTCTATGGTATGTCATGCAGTCGGTGACACATTCCTCTGTAAAGTATTTAAGAAGCTGAGCTTAAAAAAAAGTAGATGGGCTTTCCCTTTCTTTGATTCCAAGCCAAGGAAATGAAGGTTTTATAAAGTACAAGCAGGTTTCTGATATCTACACAACACTGGAACCACAGTGTAGGAAGAAAGGTAACCTAAGGATTGAGTTAAAATCAATGGCAGATTGGAGTTTTCCTTTAAACATAAAAATAAAATGCCCCAGAATCTGGCCTGGGCCTATACAACTATTATTTTTACCCTTTCTCAAGGAATGACATAAAATTTCTTCTGTATTTAAAGTGCAGTTAAAATCCAGTTTACAAAATTACTAACCACAAACTGCACATAAAGTAGCTAAAACAATGCAAGGACCATTGAATAACAAACACTTCCACAAAAGATCCAGCACTCAGCTCCTAGGAGTCACAGTCAAAACATTTATTAAGTTGTTCAATAACTCTAATCCTACACCAGACCCAGGATCCAGGGGTTTCAAGCGAAAACTTTCTTACTCTTGAGATTCAATGATTCTTGCACAATTTTAGCTTTTTTGCATGTACTTTGTGGATGTATGTGTGTATATATGAATGTACACACACACACACACACACACATACATATATATATATATATATATATATATATACACACACACGTGTGTGTGTGTGTGTGTGTGTGTGTGTGTATGTGTGTGTGTATATATATATATATATATATATATATATATATACAGCAAAAACCACTTCCAGCAGCTCACAGCAGATTCTCCAAATGTACAAAATTCACAATCTTTCTTAAAAACGTTTATTAGGTAAGCTCTTTCAGAAACAGTAAGTTTGCTTCCTCAGACCTTATTAGAAACAGCCATAAAACTCATACTTTTAACCCCTCATACATTTTAAATCAGCCTATCACTAGTCATGTCTAATTTACAAGTAACCAATTCATTGCCAAGTTACAAAGAGGAAATACAGGCATTAAAAATACAGACTATGGAAATATGCAGGCAATAAAAATGTATCAGTGACAAACATACTACAAAATAGTAAAAAATATAGAATTACACACTACTTCACCTTATTTCAATAATCTTATATTTTTCAGCTTTGATGTAATAGTTATGTGGTCAAGTCCCTTCCCCAGGTGTGCACTAAATTTTATTAACCATTTTAATTCTTGTTCTTCAGTGATGTTATTAATATTCCCCAACCTGATGTTTTCATGTAGTCTCCAAGACAGTGAGCTTAAAATGGTGCTGACTGCCTAACTCCAAAATGTCTTTTGCTATAGCACTATATACATGCCCCCTTCTCAAACAATACATGTGGTCCCTGATTCTCTGTCTTAACCTTCTGTTTGTTATCCCGATGTAAAATAATGCACAAGTGCAGCAGCGAGCAAGGTAGACCAAATTCCTGAAGTTAGAGTTAGCATCTGTCTCTAACACATAAGATCTACCTGTGTCAGGATGTATAAACTTTGTCCCTTCATAAATATATTCACAGAAATTACACTGACCACATTTAACTGTGCCCATACCCTTAGGTATAGGAACTAACTGTGAGTCCATCTTTGGACAACATAACCTACGCCTCAAGTTCTTCGTGTTCTTGTATACCATCCATGGTCTATTTCCCACTAACTCGGCCACTTTATGATCTAACTGAAGAATATGGCAATTCCTGGCAAAAATGTTGTTTAATAACTTGCTGTCCCTAGTATAGGTAAGACACAGGGGAACCCTTCTTTTGTTATCAAATGTCCTAGTGTTACCAGATGCCCTATAGGCTGAAAAATAGGGTTTAGCTCTATCATTTCTCATACATTTTGTGGCTTGGTAAACCTGCCTAACCTGTTCCTTATTATAGCCCCTATTGGTAAAACCTTTCTCTAGTTTACTAATTTCCTTCTCATACTCTCTCTCACGACTATCTCTATCTGCCAGTCTGGAGCATTTCACTGCTTGGCCCCTGACAACATTGTTAAAAATGTGGGGCGGGGTGCATACTTGTCCTATGGACAAGTCTTCCTAAAGCTATCAGAATGTAGCTGTCCTAATGTGTCAATATTAATCTCAACATCTAAAAATTCAATATACCTATCTGAATATTTCAAAGTGAACTTTAAAAATTCATTGGTTGTGTTAATATCATGTGCAAAATTCTTAAGCTGAGTTACGCTCCTTTTCCATAAAATGAAAAGGTCATCTACAAAACGTCTATAAAACTGTATGCATGACCTTGCTAAAGGATGTGATAGCATGCATGCCAATTCCCATTCCGCCATAACCATATTGGCGTAACTATTGGCGCATGGAGTGCCCATAGCCACACAGGATACTTGTGAATAGTACTTCATATCAAAGACAAAGACATTGCTTTCCAAAATCAGTCCTAACAAGTCACATAATACACTGATCTGTCCAGTAGAACATCTCCTTTTTTATCAAGAAACTTTTCACCATTCTTATTCCATCTCTGTTGGGTATTACTGTGAACAGTGACACCTCATCACCTCTCATCCCATTCACATCACCTTTGGTGAAATCATACAATTCCTGTAAGAATTGTTTACTATCCTGTAAAATGTACTCATGGGTCTGTAGCACAGGATTTAATTGCTTATCTACATAAACGGATAGTGGCTCTGTTAGCCATCCCTCACCAGCTACTATACGTCTAAATGGTGGGGCATAGGGATCTTTATGGATCTTTGGTAGTTCTTGTAAAGTGGTTGATAAAATATCTGAACAAATCTTTTGTTATAATTTCATTATTAACACTTTCCATTAACACATTTAACATATTGTCCCTGATTTCATTAATCATACTGTCATCTATAATCTTATAAGTATGTTCATCTTGCAAAATTTCATTCATGCAGTGAAAATAATATGGCCTGTCCATGGTCACTATTACACCCCTTATTTGCTGGTCGTATTACAATTGATGTATCATTTTCAAGTACTTTTAATGCTAACTTCTCTTCCTTGGTTAAATTTTCCAAGCCCCTTGCTCTATTCTCACAAGTAAAAAATGCATACAGTTCTTTTTCACAAAATATGTAAAAAACATCTAATTAAGGATGACTCTGAGGTGAATACAAGCTAAGTTTTCTAAAAATGAAATTACTGTCGGCATTATCATTTGTACCAAACATCATTTTAAGCTGTACATTACATAAAAATAACTTACAATCAATTAGGACATCTGCTATATCAGCCGATTGAGCAGGAATGAAAGAAAGTCTTCTGTTAAACAAAGAGTGTTCACAGTCAGTTAAATGTCTCTTGGAAATATTCCATATCAAGTCCGTTTCATCTGGTTCCACATTCTCTGTATCATGTTGACATCTTGCGGCTCATTACTTCTCCTGCTCTTATGAGGATCTGGGCCATCTAAGGACTGCTTCCTTTTCTTTTGATTGGTAAAAGCAACGAAAAAGACGGTTTGTTCAATGTTGAAGTTTTCAGTCTCACACACACGAGGGTTGTATCATTTACTGGAGTATGTGTGTGTGTGTGTGTGTGTGCATCTATCTATACATACATACATATATATATATATATATATATATATATGCATGTATGCATAGTCCACAGGGAAGACTGGTACTTGTAAGCAGCAAAGCTGCTGGGTGAGAATAATCATAAATAAAAAGAAAACAAAATCAGGAAAAAAAGAACCATCCACTGCAGAAAAACTCATTTGAGACTTCAGAGTAATCAAGCAATTATAACTTGTTTAGAAATCAAAACTTCTTTATTGAAAAACAAATAAATAAGCACTTTTGCCCTTATACGAGCTTTTTCAGATCTAAATCAGTTTACATGACATGCAGTATTTACCTGCTTTGGCACAGAGCTCACTGCTAATTAACTTAAGCTGGGGTCATAAATGCATGTCATAAGCTGTTCATCCAAGTTACAATAGGGTAAACATCTAATAACCCGCAAAGGCAGCCACCAATTCCAGAACGGGAAGCCAATAACCAGCACAAACTGGTAGTCTTAAAAGTGAATTTGAAAAACATTTTATTTAAGCTTTAAAAGCTACATCATCAGCTTTTCGCTCACCAACAAAAAAAGACTGCTTCAAAATGATAAAAAAATGATTGTAAGAGTTTATATTAAGTTAACTGAAAATTGTTAAACATTGTTAACCAATGAATATTCAGAAGTAATTAATTTATTTTTCTGCTCCTACGTGTTTAAAAATATAATATGGAAAACTAGAAAACAACACTCTTACAAAATGTAACACATTTCAATGGGTCAAGGGGACCACAAAAAACACTTATAAAAACATACTCAGTTAAGTAGTAGCTTAAGTTTAAAATAAGTGAACTAACTCTAAATCACATTACTGAAAACATTGTTTTCTGTAAAAATATGGAACTCATTTTTTTACCATAACTTGGTAAATGAACAGATGAATAAAGTCCATCCAAAATTTCTTACAACGGTAGACAATAAATATTTGTATATCAACTAACGATTACATAGATACATTCTGTTTGTATATACTTCTTAGTTATAATTTCCAAGCCTTTTCTTTAAGCCCCAGAATCAAAGAAAGGGAATTGTTTAAACCAGGTGGGTACTTAAATGAATATGGTTCTTTATAAGTGCCTTTTGTAGTCTCCTTCACCCATGCAAGCATGCCTTTAAGCAGTTATGAACTGGACAAAGCACTGTGATTTTATTTTATTTATTTACTTATTTAATTAATTATTTTTGTACTTGGATTTAACTTTTCCTCATTTCAGGTTTAATGTAGTAAGATCTGTTCTAGGGTACCTAGCTATGCATGATGTCACTGGCAAATCTGCATGTCAGTCAATCATGCTTCATTTGTGTATGACATCACAGCCTTTTGGCATGTGACTCACACAGATCACAATCACTTCTGCACAGTCCCACCAGGGTGGGTACAAGGATACAATTATGCCAAAATGTCAACAGATTAAGCAATATTAAACAATGAGTGCATGTAAACCATACATATATTCATAGACATGTATGCATTATGTCAATCAAAATGTGCTGAGTTGTGATTATAGAAGTAAATACTGGTACACCTAATGCCAATGTTATATCTTTGTTTCACTGATAATTCGATCGATATAGCTATTATCACTGTCAGACCTTTATTCCAGTAATCTCTTGACTTGCCATACTGTTTTGAATTTATAGTTATATGTTCTTAGATGTGTTTATGAAATTTTTTTAGTTATTTATTGACATTTGTTTACCGGGAAAGTCTAACTGGGCTAAAAATGTACCAGTTAGCAGTACATTGACCACTGTTTCTGATTACAGAAGACATACAATGACTGTTTCAAATATTATTAAAAGCAGCATAAGATTGAAAGACAATATAAAAGAAAAATACAGTGTAACAGAAAGTTGACTGCAATACATATTTATTGCTGTAGCAATTACATTAAAAATAATTCAAATAAGTATTAAAGATAGGACACGAGAGCTTATTGAGAGACCTAGAGTTATACGGTATGTGGAATGAACAAGAATATACATTTGTATTGAAAAAACAGATTACTGTTTTACAATAAAATGCTCATATGATGCTAGCTATAATTAAAGAAGTAAGACTACTAGTTACTGAGAAAGGAAGTAGACAGTATAAGAAAAGGAAACACACAGAAGAAGAAAGGAATAGGAAAGAGAGAGTAAAAAAAGTAAACAGAGGTATATGGTACAGTTTGGAAAAAGACGGAAGAAAAAGGTTAGGTGAGATTAGATGAAGTAGAGAGGTAGGCAATTAACCAGGACTGGAGCAGGAGCAGATCCAAGTTTTTGACAGGTATTAATTTAGCATAAGTTTAAAGGATGGAAGATTTGGGTTAATTCTGATTGTTAATGGTAGAGAGTTCCAGACTTTGGCTACAGAGAAACAGTATATGTTAATCAGACAAAGACAAATGTACCAATCAATATACATTCTAACATGCTGAGTGGTATGCTACTCTAAACTGACCATATGTACTTTACGTTTGCCTTTGGCCCATGTTGTTTGTGGGTGAAAAGGATCCAGAATGACTAGTTGACTTAACCAGTTAGCAAGTGTGTAAATAAAATAAACAACAACAAACACCTTGATAGTAAAATGAATGTAAACACTTCCCAAATAAAATGTGTAAATGCTTTCAGCCTTCACTGCCATTTTCTTCAGAATGTTCGTAGAAATTAGTTTTTGTACAGCTAACTATGTAATCAATTACCTCATTTTCCCCACTAGTTTCCAGGAATTTGCAGTGAATCAGTCCGGGTTGTAGGTGCAATAAGTAATACAGCACCTCTAGGATCTGAAAAGGCTTAAGACTAGCAGCCTGAGGGGTTGCTTTGATTTGCCATGTGGCTCTGGATTTCTGATGTATTTAATGGTTGCACTAGGACTACATCATCTTGAATGACCCCATTAACCATACATATGTTATCTCAAACTAAATTATGATGCAGAAGGCTCTCTCGGGACTGCCTGGTGTATTTTTTTCTAGCTAGTTAATTATACAGACGGTTTATAGTCCTGCTCTAGAATGTTGTTGTCTTTCGGCTTTTCCCGGTTAGGGGTCGCCACAGCCGAACTCCGGTCCGCTAATGATTGGTAGTAGATTTTCATGATAGTCCTGCTCTAGAATGCACTACTAAAATAAGTAAATCATGACAAGTGGGTGTGTGCATTTACTATTTCTAATATATTTTCTTGAGAATATGAGCTACAGGACAAGTGCCTTTAAAAATTCCATAACACCAACAAAACTGCAGTATTCTTACAGTTTGGAGTAAATATGGTAACTGATGCTGCAACCAGTAAATAGCACTGAAAAGGCTAAAGGCTAATTAAATATGCTATTTTAATTTCAGAACTATGATGCAGAAAGACTGTTCAATTTATTTTTATTTTGTATTTGTTTTTAAGGGTACAGCATTGGTCTGTATTAGCTAGAACATTTGCTTCGCTTAAACAACAAAATGTTTTAAACATTAATTGCAAATATGCAAAACAGAATATTTACTGAAAAGGACATTTAACATCTTTGCAAGGTAAAAGAAGGGAAAAGGGTACAAAGGTTTACACAGGAGTATATTATAGCGGAAAAGTAAATCATTTACAATCACTAAATTCTTTCACTTTAGCCATATTATCACACAGGTAACAAAAAGTTCTTTCATTTGTGAAATACCACTTACTAACAAAAAATGTACCTAACAAAATACAGCATTTTAGAAGTCATAAAAATGTACTTCACTGTAAGTACTTCTACACATTGTGCTCTTTAATTTAATTTATTAAATTTGGTAACTAAATTGGTTCTTCACAGATACTCAGATACTTTTCAGCCATGACCGAAGCTATAGAGAGATAAATAGTTAAATAGATAGTGAAATACGCTACTGTAAGAGACCTGTTGCACTTTTGCAATGTAAAACCTGCATCAAGTAAACTACAATATGCCATTTAATCTGCCACGTGTGTGTGTTTCAGTGATAGGAACACACATGAGAACTTATGACTTATTTCTATCCATATATTTGCTATCTGTGTTTTCCTATGTCATGAAAAGATACAACCTTTCTTATATAAATGAATACAAGGGTATGAGGAACTAGAGGTTGCAACTTCCTTCTGTTCCAAACTGCAGAACTTGTGCTCTAGACATGAAAATATATTCTGCTCTGTGTATACAAGATCTATAATTTTTCCTAGTCCAGGAAGCTAATGAAGTGTACAAACAATGACATAATCCTGTTAGACAGCTAACCTACAGCAAGTACATAAACTCATTAGTATGCAAACATGAGTCTTTGCCCCGCTGCATCCGTAGTTTATATGGAAAGAAAGAGCAGCTGAGAAGAGAATAGAAGAGAAAAAGAAAAAGAACTACCCTGCAGCCTAAGACTTGTGTGTCTACCTAATGTGTTCTGAAAATTCAGCCAGTATAGAGCAGTCAGCAATTCTTCTGGCTCAGAAACTAGCTATGGGAATGTCTAATTGGTGCCAGATGTTTCTTTTGTGCTTGTAATCTATTTGTTCAAATGGATTATTTTGTTTCCCTGTACAACTTTATACCTCTGTATATATTTAACTGTAAACCATACTGCATAAATAATTCATTTCTAAGTACAGTATTGTTATTCACTTTTTAAAATGTTTGTGGCTGCTCATTTTTTATCAATAAATTGATAACAGGGTATTTACAGCTAACTGTTAACAAGCTGCTAGCATCTACCATTGTCCAGAGTGGCTTGCAACACATTAGAATTTCTGTTTATAATTATTTTTATTTTTTATTTATTTAACATTTGTTGACCGGGAAAGTCTGACTAGGTTCCACAGATCCTGTTTTCAGCGGAGGCCCGAGGAGAAATGCTCCAGAAGTATGTCTTTAGAATGTGGGAAGAAACCGGAGTACCCGGAGGAAACCCAAGCGAACGCAGGGAGAACATGTAAACTCCGCAGAGAAGTCACCCCAGCCGAGAATCGAACCAGAGAACCTCTTGCTGTGAGGCGACAGCATTAACCGCTGCACCACTGCGCCGCCCATTATCTGGCTTACTTGCAAAACTGAAACAGTAACTGGGAGGTCTCCAGCCTGATACTCTGGGATGGTGGCAGTTTACATTGCACCAGGACAAAAGACTGTGGTGTTGGAGAATATCACTAGTGTTCCCTGGAAATCAGTGTGTGTTTGTCTCTGTGTATGTATGCATGTGCACGTGTGCATCTGTGTGAATAAGAGAGTTTATTTAAAGTGCAGTTATTATGGTCAAGTGAGCAAGGGAAGGTGCTACAACTCAACAGAATGGTGAAAAGTGGGTCTGGGAGCTAGGCTGAGGAATCTGTTCAGTGGGATGTTCACTGAGACACCTTTTCTTGGATGTGGATGGTGTAGGCACATATTCAAATCAGTGCATACTTCCGGAATGCTCTTGCGGCCAGACTAAACTTGGGAAGTTGTTCAGTGTTTCATATTTGTTTGGCACTAGTGCTGACATTCAAGAGACTGCACCCCCTTGATGGCCATAACATTATACAATTTTTAGATTAGAAGATTTTAATTAAATGTTTAACAGAGTAGTAGGCAGTGAATTAGAGCCAAGCACTGTGGTCCCTGTTTATCATTTATTGCCTTGACAACAGCCAAACAGCATGTTTTTGAAAATGGATAAGGGGTGGACATACTAACATAAAAAGAACATACAAATTCAGCAGAAACAGTAACCAAAGTCAGAACTCAACCTTGGAAACAGGTGCTATGAGGTATAAATCTTAGTCTATGAGCCCATCTACCAGAACCACGACTGTAACAAAGTTCGTCCACTAATACAGTGATTATATCTCTATCTAGGACAATGGTAAAGTAAGGTCAAATCAAGCACACACTACTAGGGGGTTGGGCAGAGAAAGAGTGACGTATTAAGCACCAGAATGGTAATTTAACCTTCCTGAGGCAATGCTAGGCCCACGTCCAATGCACCAGCAGCACACAATGAAGACTGGAGGCTGCAGAAACGTATGGGTGTTTGATTTCAATGAAAGAACAGTAACATGAAAATGCAGCATATCAAACGCTAGAAACAACAGCTTCCCAAGCCTAAGGGCTTGTCAGCCTTCAGCAAACAACAGAGTCCCTCCAGCTACTATTCCAGAAACATACAATTTCCAATTTTTCCTCTCAAAGAAATTCCAACTTTTTTATTTCTGTGGAGAGGAATTCAAACAAATGATGCCCTCAAGCCATTCATTGACTGTCAGTAATAAAACAGAATCTATGCATGACAGAAGTTTTATAAATGTCTGAAAATACAGCTCCAAAAATGCATACAATATTGAGAAAGGAAGGAAAGAAGGAAGAATACTGATTTTAGCTTCCTGGTTCACTCTCCCATGTTTGCATACAGCATGTCAAACACGTATACCAAGGTGTGAAGCATTACTAATTCATGTGATCTTAAAGTGACTGCTAGTACAACTAAGCAAAACAGAAAAAAATGACTTGTTATAAAGTCCATGTCTAGACAGCAATTGAATGTGCAATCCAAATGAAAGGAAGTGGTCTTGCATAAGCTACTATCATGTACTCTCAAATGCACAATTTTTAATTCCACCAGTATTGAAGTCATAATTGTCTTGAAAATCTGCTTTAAGAATAAATACAAGCACTAGCACTACAAGTCTGGACAGAAGTGTTTTGATGGTGTCTGCAGTGATTCAAATACATTCCAAAAAGTAAAACAAAGAAGGTCCAACGCCCTCAGATAAAAAAAAAAGTTTAATAAAAATAACAAAGCTTTCAAGTAAAAACTCTTCATCAGTGTTTGAAGTCCTTTGACTGCTTTGGTGATTTATTTTGTCTTTGGATGATTCAAATACATACAATATTTAAAAAAAAAATGATGGCACATGAGCATTTTTTTCTAACTAGCACAGCAAAAGCAGGTACAGAACTAACAGCAAACTTAGTTTACAGTTCCAGATCACTGTTGATTACAGAAAAAAAAGACCAAAGCAGGACCAAACTACACATGATCTTGTATGCATGTAATTTGCACTCTCCAGCTGTTGTCTTGATTCAGAAATTTTACACAAAATTGCATTTAAAGGGCCCATAATGTAATCACAACAAATAAATACTACCTCACTAAAGCTGCACAGTTTTCATGGGAAAATGATCAAAGGACATTTCAATATCAGACACATCCTTCTGGATAAAATTCATCTTCTCTAGCCCTTCAACAGCAAATAGAATTCTTTAGTACAGGGTCCATAACATTCTCTTAATTTCAGCATTACTGGAGATATAAACAAAGCATAGTTTTGTACAATTAAGAGTGAAAAAAAAGGCTATCTTCAGTTTGAACACATACCATCTCTAACAAACATTGTGGGGCTATAACACAGAACCATCTCTCTGATTTTGTCTAACAGAAGAAAGATTTTCCTTCTTTAAAGCAATTATGTACTGTACTGAGATTACATCAGAAAGTGTGTTATTTACCCTGTGCACATACACATCTCTCCTAAGGCCCGGATGACAAGCACATTCTTCCTCAATCACTTCAGAGCTGTCCAGTTACATCTCAGTAAAGACGGTGACATGCATCAGCTAGGTCAGCTTTCTGACAAGACCATCTGCCCTTACAGTGAGAGAGAGAGAGAGAGAGAGAGAGAGAGAAAAGGATGGTTGTGCTGAAAGTAGGTGGGATAAATTTAGAGGCTAGTTGCACTCTGTGTATGTCAGGATCCAAGTAATTGCACTGCACAGCAGTCTCAGGTCCTGGGCTGCAGGCACAAAGTCAGCTCCTCCAAAGACACTAAATAAAGGAAATAAAAGAACTCGGCTGCATAAAGAACAACGTATTCCCCCAACAAATCCGAAGAGGAATTCTATCATGTTAAAGCTGCAACCTAAAAGTGGATAATCTTTCTGAATACTGATTAAATAAATACAACATACCATTTGGGACTGTGTATCTGGCTACAGTGGAGTGAGAGACCAAAAGCTAGCTCTGCAGTAAGGTAAGAATTCTCAGTCTAATTACTGATGCATTACATTGTGACTTAACAGACTGAAGCTCCAGCAATGTATACTTCTGCAGTGGCTGTGCTATCTGCAAGCTTGTCCATTTTTATAATTCTCTGCAAAGGTGCATTTTAATATATAAAAGCAGGCTTGCATATTTTGTCAGATGCAAGGTGACCTCCTGCAGCTCCTCAGCAGTGTCCATGTGCTGCAGTCATGGCCAATAACCATAAACCAGCTAACTCATTACAGCCACTCAGCAGGTCATCTCAAACCGACATACTTGGCTTCATTCCAACTGTGTAAGCAAAAATGACCAGTGGTTGGCTTTTTACTCCATGCCAATGACATAGCAATTGCAGTCAGTCTAGTTTCACAAGAGTTAACAAAGCTGTACTCCTCCACAATGCTTAATAACCATAATTAATTATCTCATCCAAAGGCTTCAAATGTTAGAAAGAGGTAATCCTGACCTTTTCTTGACCACTCAGTGGATAAGAAAGGATGTCACCATAGTACGTAACAGTCTGCACAGTGTACATATATACTCTTACTTAAATTATTCAGAATGGTGCATTTAATCTGTAGCAGTCTCAATGCTCAAAACAGGTAACCGTCCCTTAAAAATGTCATAATTTATTTCTGTTTCAGATGGTGTAGCATTACGGCTGTTACAACTGAATGGAAGTATAGAATTTTAAAAGTACTTTGAAGCAGCAGCAAACCACCCCCCCCCACCCCACCCCAAGTCAGACTGCTTGTCTTCCCACAGCTATTTTGTGTGTGTGCACGTATACATACACATACACACACATATAAAAACACACACAAGCACATATACATAGTCTCCTGAATTAAAATGCACATATTCTCCTGAATTAAAATGCTTGATAATATAGGGAATAAGTAGAAAATTTGAACATATTTGAGTTAGTTTAGACCCTGTGTACTGGGGAATCTATTTGGTGATAAAATGAAAAGGTACAGCATTATGACTACTGTCCAAGAAAACTGAGGGAGGAAGTAGGTAAAATGGCAAGTTTTAGTCTAAGAAAACTAACCTGTGACAACTGGATAATGTGAACAATACAGTATCTCAAGCTTTGATCATGCTACTGGGACTGTTAGTAATAAATGGCATCTGATTCCAGGGAAGTAGAAATGAGCTCAAGTAACTGTATATTCTAAAGGACTCTTACAAGTATAATTTGTAAGTAAATACATTATCATACTTTAATCAAAGAACAACTGCAATCCCTGGCTGTCAGTTAAAAGCAAATGGCTATAAAACAGATAAGTAAAAAAGCTATATTTATACAGTCTTAAGTTTGTAAATATCTAAAAGCACTGCCAGTAACAGGAAACCAAGTCTTTCTATTTAACTTCGAACATATCACAATACCCCTCAAAAGAAAGTCTGAAAGATCTGTGATCTGTGCATTACCTGCTGAGTCTGTCATCTGTCCATTTAAGCATGAGCAAATATGCTTGGTTCACTTAGTTTCACAGTACAGAAAAATTAAGAAATTCTGCTACTCAGGAATTGTCTCTGTAGCTGCATACATAATGCATACAAAACTTTATTCTTGCCATCTCTTTTTTTTAACTCCTCTCCCACTGTGGCACCTGCAGTCTATTCCCTGTCTCCACAGTGATGATATCCACATCAGTGATCAACCATTTTTCCCCAGGACGTGAGCCCTACAGTGAAAAAACATGATGTCCTGGAGGAGTGAGCATAGAAGAATCCAGGGTTTCTCAGTGTGGCACCAGCCTGCTGGCAGGTAGTGGAGATTTTCTTGGTCCCCTCATTTCTCCACCCTGCACAAGGCACAAAGTAATATTTTCAGCCTGTACTGTAGGCCTAAACAACAGTACCTGGCACTTTTCTTGTGGTCAGGTACAATTTTAACAATGGTAACTTGGTGAAATTTAACTGTTTCTTCGTAGCATTTTACCAATCTAAATTCTGTGCCTGAACACAAATTACATAAGGTGCTGTGTAAATAATGTCAGAACTATGAGGGTCATTTAAACATTGTGTTTTACAGTGATTGCTACACATTATGGACATGTGCAACAATAAGGATATTTCTGTTTTCACATTGGGAGAGCTGGAATTAAGCTGTTACTCAATGTGCAGCTATCTTGCAAGTCTGCAACAGTAAAGATGTTGCCTTACAGTGGAGAATAAAAACTATTAACACACCTGTCCCTTCCCTTTCAGTTTACATCTAAACTGTATTTTAGGCATTTTGCTGTGGATTAACAAAAACAGTTCCACTTTGTTCTGTTATAAAATACTTTAGCAAATCAAAACCATGAAAATCTAAAGGTGTTGCTGCTGAATGCTAGGAGTCTAAACAAAAAACTGTACTCCCTACAAATTCTCTTCATCCTAGAGAATGCCAACATCTGTGTGGTCAATGAAACATGGTTTAAAGCAGTGGAGACCACACTGACAGTGCCAAGAGTATTTTGCCTTACACGCACTTACACCAATTAATACAGAGACAGGGACTAAAGTTGGAAGTGTCTTAATTTACATAAAAAATAAATACACCTCAAGGCTGGTCAAAGAAGGATAATGCACTTGAATTTATCCACGTTCAAATCACCATAGGCAAAATCCAATACTACTTCCTTGCAAGCTCTAGGTCTCCCCTCTGTGACCCAGCATACCTATGCCATGCATTTAAATGTACTGGAAACACTCACCATCCAACCCAAAAAAAGAAGTTATGTACTCACCATAACGTTCCATCTGAGTAGTTATACTTCATTTTCTGCAACCTGTGGGTATTCGGATCCATATCAGATCTGAGCCGGCAACATTTTTTCAAGCATCTGCTCCAAGCTCCTCCCCTTACCCATAATCCCTCACATCTCCTACCTTCCCTCAGATCGAGTTTGCCACTATTCAAACTATTAGCAACTCAATAACAGCACTAACCTAGAACAGATTCGGGGGAAGGAGGGAGGGACGGTTGCAGAAAACGAAGTATAACTCCTCAAACAGAACGTTATGGTGAGTACAAAACTTCTTTATCTGAAGTAGTTAACTTCATTTATCTGCAACCTGTGGGACAGAGTCCCCAGCTACCAAAACTCCTGGGAGGCCCTCATGGAAGGATAATCCTGAGCACCGCAGAGCCAAAGGATGCTCTCCCTCTAGAGATCAAATCCAACTTATAATGAGAAATAAATGTATGTGACCTTGCCCAGGTCGCTGCTGCACATATATCATGCAGTGAAACCCTAGACAAAAAAGCAGTAGAAGTTGCCATAGATCTGGTAGAATGAGCTTTAACAGGACCAGGTGGGGACAAGACCTTTATCCTTATAGACTTGCAGTATACATTGTGTAGTCCATCTAGCTAAGGAGACCTTGGAAATGGCTTTGCCCAAAAAGGGTATGGAAAAGGACACAAATAACTGTCCAGACTTAAAAAATTGTTTAGTCCTATATAAACAGAAACAAAGCTGTCTATGAACATCTAGCAAATGCAGCTTATATTCACCCTTGTTCTGAAAATTTGGAAAGAAAACAGGCAGATTAATCATCTGGTTAATATTTGATTCAGAAGCAACTTTTGGTAAGAAAGAAGGCTTCGTGCGGAGTAAAACCCTGTCTTTATGAAAGATCAAGTAAGGGGGCATGGCAGACAAAGCTTGGATCTCAGAAACCCTTCTGGCCGAGGAAATGGCCACTAGAAAAGCTGTCTTCTGGGACAGGAATTTCAAATTTACTGACGCTGCTGGTTCGAATGGGGGTGCCACCAACACCTGTAGAACTAGGGTAAGGTCCCAAGGAGGGACGGAATCCTTAACTGGGGAACATAAAAGAACAGTACCTTTCAAAAAAGCTTTACACAATCTCAAAGAGGCCAGAGCATTCAGATTTTTGCCGACATGAAAATTAGATACGGCAGCCAGTTGTACTTTCACCGTAGAGGAACTAGCCCCTTGTTGGAGAATATAGGACAAAAACTCCAACACTGCAGGAACCGGGGCTGTAAATGGATTTTGGTTTCTCTGAGAAGCCCACATAGAAAAGCGTTTCCATTTGCTGCGATAAACCTTCCTAGTGGAAGGTTTGTGGGATGCCACCAAAATATGCTTTACTGAAGATGACAGACCGGGAGTCCTAGCAATCAAGGGAACTGGAGCAACTAAGCCGTCAGCTTGAGGCTGCCCAGATCAGGCAGACTGATGCCCGAGGGATGAAAGATGAAATCCAGGCAGGGGTCCAGAATCCGTAGAGGAGTTAGAGCATGAGACCAGAGGAAGGGGAACCACATCGTACGAGGCCAGAACGGCGCAATGAGGATCACTTTGCACCCCAGTTGGCAAGCTTTCTGAAGAAACTTCGGAATGAGAGGTAACGGGGGGTAGGCATACAGTAACCCAGGAGGCCAAGCATGGACGAGAGCATCTCTGGGGGAGTACCCTGGTGAGGGGACCTGAGCGAAGAACTCTCTGCACTTCGCATTGGAAGGAGATGCGAAGAGATCGCAGCAAGGGTGACCCCACGCAAGGAAGATCTCCTCTGCTACTATTTCAGAGACCACTCGTATGGCATTAAAACAGCCTGACTCAGACTGCCTACTAAAATGTTGGAGCATCCTGGGATGTGTGTTGCAATCAGAAACTGACTGGTGGAGATCGTCCATTCCCACACTCTCATGGCCTCGCAGCAGAGGGGGTAAGATCTGGTTCCTCCTTGTTTGTTGATGTACCAGACAACGGACATGTTGTCTGACTGAACTGCAATCGTCCCCAGGGGAAGAACAGCATGGAAGGCTTGCAATGCTAAAAGCACTGCCCTTATCACCAAAACGTTGATATGCGGTCTTGATCTGGGGCCACGTGCTTTGGACCGTCCTCCCCAAAAAGTGCCACCCCACCCGAGCTGGAAGGCATCCGTGGTCACAGTGGCTTGGGCTGGGGTTGTAATGAAGGGATGACCTGCCAAGATTTCCGGCGACTGGAGCCACCAGAGAAGAGAAATCTTGCAGGCTCTGCTGATTCATATTGGATAGTCCATGGGGAGGTCTAAACAGGATCACTGAACTGCCAGGGTCCACTGAAGCACCCTCATGTGAAGGCACTCACAGGGAAGGATTGAAATTGCTGCGGCCATGGAGCCTAGGGCTCGGAGAACATCGCTCGCCATTGACATCCTGGGGCCGAGGATTCACTGACACTTGAGCCCATAGATTCTGGTCCCTGTCTTGAGTGAGAAAAACTTGCAATATGCCCCTGTGAATTCCAAGGTCTGTGTCAGGTTCAAGTGGGACTTGGAGATGTTGATGGTAATCCCTAGATTGACTGCAAAATGCAGAAAGGAGTCTCTGGCCATGCAAAGTAGATGTTTGGTGGCAGCAGCGAGGAGCCAATCGTCTAGGTAACGAAACACCTGAATTCCCTGAAGCCTCAGGTGAGCCACTACGACTGCCATAACCTTGGTAAACACCCTGGAGGCTGTGGTGAGACAGAAGGGTAGGGCTCTGAACTGGAAATGATTGGCTCCCAGCCAGAAGCGAAGGAATCTCCTGGAGCTTCTGCACATTTTGATATGGTAGTAAGCGTCCTGGAGGTCTATCGAGCACGTCCAGTCACATTCTCGGAGGTAAGGTAGAATGGACTGCAAGGTGACCATCTGGAATTTCTGCTTGGCTACAGTCAGGTTCAGGGTCGACAGGTCCTATATGGGCCTGAGGTCCCCCGTCTTTTTTGGCACTAAAAAGAACATGGAGTAAACGCCTAATGCGGACTGATCTGGGGGGACCAGTTCGACGGCCCAAGTGTGAAGCAGCTTTGAAATTTCGTGCGCTGCCACCTCCCTTTGAGCGGGTGGAACATCCAGGAGGCGCTTTGGTTGGGTGGGTGGGGCAACGAATGGAATGGAGTATCTTCTGGATATAATTTGGAGGACCCAATGGTCCGTCGTAATGGACTCCCAAGCCGTTAGGTGCACTGACAATCTTCCCCCGACTGTCTCCAGAGTAGGACAGTCGGGCAACCCCTCAGGGTTGCTGTACGGGTCTGTCCGAGAAGGTCTCCCTAGACCCAAAGTTCCTTGGGCCCCCTCTACCTCTGGGGTGGCGTCTGTCTTGTCCCCCCCTGCCTCTAGGGGATGAGTTGTCCTGAGTGTCCTGAGAAAACTGAGATTTTCGGAACCACATCTTCTTTTGCCCTCTCTGATTCCTAGAAAAGGATCTTTGAGGGCTAGAGAAGCGGACTCAGACAGCAGACAGAGTCTTCCCATCCTTCTCGCTCTGGACCAGGGTGTCACGTACTGTCTTCCCGAACAGACAGGAACCGTCAAAGGGAGCATTTGTGAATGACGTCTTGAAGGGGTCCACAAATTGACATAGTCTGAGCCAAGCATGCCATCTCATAGCTACACTGGTCCCAGCTGCCCTAGCTGCTCCTTCCGTGGCATGGGAAAGAAGATGCATGGACGTGTTTGAAACAGATTTCAGAGCCGACATTTTCGCCGAGAAGAGTCACTTGTCCTCTGGGGGCGACAGAGCGAATTCCGTGACTAGGTCTCACTGGAGTCGAATGATGTGTGCCAAATAATTCAGCGCTCGTATAGAAAACGTCACTGAAGAAAAGACTCGCTTCCCAAACCGATCCACCGCCCTAGACACATTGTCTGGAGGGTGGACCGAAGAACTTTCCTGAGCCAGTTCTCTCTTGGTGGCAGCTGCAACCACCATAGCATCCACCGGGGATCCCTTGTACCAGGCCTGTCTGTCTGTGGGAGGAGAAAGGATCCTGTCTGGGCATTTGGGTATTGGCTCTATGGTGTCAGGCTCCTTCCATGCTCGCGTGGTAATGAGATTCACTCATGGATCTGCAGGAGGGGACACCGAGGATGTAGATGAGCCTGTGCCAAAGGCCTCCAGGAAAACCAACAAACACACGCACGCACAAAGGACTTTTTAAACTACTACTTTTTTTTTTTTTTTTTTAAACAGAAAACCGACAAACGATGAAGGGGACGTTTTTAAACTACTACTATTTTTTTTTTTTTTTTTTTACAGAAAACCGACAAACGATGAAGGGGAGGAAAGGGCTGACAAAAAAACGACTACACTCACACACTAAATATATACCAAAAAGTACCACTTGCTACACCCAACTTGGAGCTATAGAGACCACGATGCGCATGCATGAAGAGGTAAACGAGATCTGGGGGAAGGTAGGAGATGAGAGGGATTATGGGTAAGAGGAGGAGCTTGGAGCAGATGCTTGAAAAAATGTTGCCGGCTCGGATCCGATATGGATCCGAATAGCCACAGATTGCAGATAAATGAAGTTAACTACTTCAGATCAATAATTATGAGAGACTTTAATTACCCCATTTTTAACTGGGAATCATATACAACACCAAATATACAAGCACAGAGATTACTGGATTTTGTAAAGACAAACTCCCTTGACAAGACTGTCAGTATACCAACAAGAGGTGCAACCACATTGGATCTGGTCCTCACTAATATGTGAGAGTGCTGCACACCCCCTAGTGTAATGTCTCTTCTCTGGTAAGGTCAGACCACAAAATGGTCTTCTGTGAAATAAAAATAAAACCTGGAACCCTAGCTAACCCTGGAATATTCAGGAGCAAATCTAAGGCTAACTTCCTACTATTAAGAGATAACCTGGCAAAATGTCAAGTCCCCATAAACTCTGAGAACACTGCTGCCTGTGCATAACTGTTCACGGAAGTCCTATACAAACATGTTAATAGCTGCAAAGAAGCAGCTGTATGCACCAGGAAGAAGTACAGAACTAACTCAAAACACAAGCCACCTGGTGGAATCACAACATCAGTAGGTTGTATAACAGAAGGAAGAATATCATGACAAAAGTTAGGAGGTGCAGCACCCCACAATATAAAAGCACACTCAAACTAAACAAGCAACTCAGAGCACAAATAAAGTCTACCAAAGCCAAATTTGAGGTAAATTTGGCCTCCAAGGCATTCTTTAGCTATGTCCTAAACCTCAAAGGGAATACACAATTGTCTGCACAGCTCATTGTAAATAGAGCCACCTATACTGAGTCAGAAGACATAGCAAACCTACTGGCCAACAAATTCACCTCCAACTTTAACCATCTATCCCCCATCAACCTTCCCTCAAGAAATATCAAATATAACTCCCTTTGCTATCCCTAGGAAACAGGTCCTTAATGTTCTCTCTAACACCATCAATGTGCCCAGACATCACAGGATGCCTTCTAAATAGCATGAAACAAGATCTATCAGGCCCTCTGGAAATGCTATTTAACTGTAGCCTCTCCAAACAGGCTTCATGTCTGATGAATGGAGAACAACAACAGTCTCATCCCTCTGCACAAAGGTGGGCCACCTACAGACCCTGGAAACTACAGACTCACATGTCTCACTAGTCTCATCTGCAAGGCCAAGAAAAGAATTATCACTGGAATGGATCAATAATGACATAGGAAACCTCCAGACACTGGACCCAACCCAGTTTGGTTTCATCAATGGCAGATCATGCCTACCCAACCTGGTGGACTTCTTTGAGAAGGCCACCAAAGCAATGGATGAGGGCAAAGTGGTTTCCACTGCCTACTGTGACCTGGCCAAGGCATTTGACACAATTCCTCACTTGGGCATTGTTGACAAACTTAAGAGGTTAAGCAGAAACCCTTATGCCACCCGGTGGATAACCAACTGGATTACAGACAGGACCCAGGAAGTTAGAATTGGGGAGTTCACTTTTACAAAAAGGCCAGTCACAAGCAGAGTCCCTCAAGGATCAGTCCTGGAACTGCTTCTTTTTGGCATTTAATTCCCAGAAGTCAAAGCCAACATCAATAGCCTCTAGCTGACTAAATTTGCAGATGATTGCAAATTAGGAGCGGTCACTGAATCGCCCACTGACAAAAATGTTACAGATAAACAATACAAACTGTAGCCAAAGTCCGATCTTGAATCAAAAACCAAAGTAGAAGCAGGAAAAATGATGCGGTCAACACAGCCAAGGTCAATTTAAAACCACTTTAATAAATGTATTTATTTATTTTATTTCCAGTTTGATTGCCGGGGAAGTCCACTGGGTCAAGAGAGCCTGTTTTCAGTGGAGGCCAAGGGAGAAAAGCTCCATGAAATAGATTACAGTAAAGATAGCAGTCCAATAAAAGTACAAGTACAAATACATATCAAATAATACAAAGTGTGAGCAATATTGCCCATAGTGGAAAAATATTGTGCAAATACATTTTAACAAATTCACACAGTTAGTCAAAAGTCAAAAGCTATTTACAACATTTACAGAGTGTGAGAGATCATATGGGAATTAGCTATAGAAGGTTGTAGCCAGCTATAAGGTGCATAGGAACTCAGGAAGATACACTTCCAGGGGCTTTTGTTAAAGAGTTCTAGGTAGGCAGAATGCAGTTACATTTACATTTGGAGGAGAGGTAGGTGTAAAGCTGAGTTTTGAAGTTGTTTGTGTTTGACATTGTCCTTAATGTGGAAGGGAGAGAGTTCCACTTCTTACTGAAGGAGAGGAGGTCCAGCAGGACGTTTAGTTTTGTGGACAGTAAGTTGTGTTCAGATCTGAGAGTTATATTTGGGGTTTATGGGGGAAGGATGTTAGTTAGAGCGGGGCATTTGGTTGGATTAAATATTAGTCTATGTGCTGTAGTGAGCTGGAGGAAGTCCAGGTAATTTGTGAATTCTAACCAGTTGAGGGATTGGAGGGTAACACAGTGATGAGTGGAATGTTTAGGTTTGGTGGCAAATTTAGAAATTTTGTTATAACGGCTTTCAAGTTTGGAAGTGATGGAAGAGGCTAGGTTAGTTAGTAGCGGGGCACCATACAGAAGGGAGGGAAGGAGGTAAGAGGAGGCCAGAATATGCCTGGTAGAAGTAGAAAGGAGGAGGTTGTTCCTGTATAGTATACCTAGTTTTTGGTGGGTTTTCTTTATATCTTGCCGCATATGGATGTCGAACTTGAGGTGTTCGTCTATACTTACACCGAGTAGTTTGGCAAAGGGAACAACTTTGATCGGAGAGTTGCTTTGGCTAAGAGCTTGGAAGGAATTTTTACCAAAAGAGAAAGATTATGAGGGTGTGAAAAGTAGTATTTTAGATTTGTTAGCATTAAGAGAAAGGTGAATTTGGCACATCCAGATCTCAGTAGTTGAGAAGGCAGTTTGAGTTTTAGATAAGAGTGCAGGGAGGTTAGAGGCAGAGCAGACAAGTGTAGAGTCATCTGCATATTGGATGACTTTGGCATTAGGAATAGCAGAGTGAAAGTTATTGATAAAGATATTAAACAGTAGTGGACCAAGGATGGACTCCTGTGGTACTCCAGTAGGGGTGGGTAAGAAAGGTGAAGTGCCTTTTTTCTATCTCACAGCCGGAGACCTATCTGACAGATAGCTTGAGAACCAAGAAAGAGTGTTTTGGGAGAAAATTAGGTTTGAGAGGTAACTTAAAAGGTGCTTATGGGAAACAGTATCAAATGCTTTAGAGAGATCTAGGAGCACTGTGGATACCAAGTTCCCAGAATCTCGGGCTTGATTGACAGTTTCCAAGAATGAGAGTAGAGCTGTTATGGTGCTATGTCCTGGTCGGAAGCCATGCTGGGTAGGGGTAAGAAGTTTGTTTTTAGTCAGAAAAGGCATAAGTTGAAGGTGGATGCATTTTTCTAGGATTCTGGAGATTGGAGAGAGAAGAGCTATAGGGCGGAAGTTTGAAATGTTAGTGGCTTTGCCTCCCTTGTGGAGAGGAAGAATAAAGGCGGAACGCTAGAGTTTAGGGACACAGGATTCCTTTATGGATCTATTAATTAGGATACTAATTGGGAGAGCTATACCATCGGCAGCAGACTTGAGAAAGGAAGAGGGGATGTTGTCAGGTGCATCGGAGCAGGGTTTAAGTTTGGACAGAAGTCTTTTTACATAGTTAGTGGAGACAGGTTTAAGCTCAAACATAGTGAGGAAATTATTTGGGGAGTTAGATGAGGTGGAATGTAGGACAGATGGGTTATTGCTGGGAAAAGTTTTCGTTAGGTTGGATACTGACTCTATAAAGAAAGAGTTGAACAGTGAGGCTAATTCGAGGTCAGATTTACTTGGGTCTGGACAGGGGTTATTTCTGGAGCCGAAGTTGAGGAGTGAGTTTATGGAGTTCCAAAAAAGCCTAGGGTTTTGGGGATGCTTGGACTGGAGCTTAGTATAATATTATTTTTTGTCTTTGAATATTTGTTTTTTTGTAAAGTTACAGATCTGTGTATATTGGAGAAGGGTTTCGGGAAGTTTATTCTTTTGGTAAAGCTTCCAGGATTTTTCTCGTTGATGTATAATTTGCTTTGTTTCTTTGGTTAGCCAACGGGCAGTTATAATTTTTATTCTTTTTTTCCTTGGTGAAGCTAGGGAATTTAGAGCATCTAGGAAAGTATAATTAAAGTGGTCTATGGCTTTATCGAGTGGAATGGTTTTTAGAATGCTCCAGTTAATTTGTTTCAGATAGTTAGAGAAGGTTTTGGAGTCAAATTTACTAAGGTTGCGGGTCTGAATATATTGATGTTGTTGTGGATGGGAGGTGGCTGCACATTAAATGAAAGCTGGGAGGTGGTCACTAATAGAGTCAGGGATGGCGCTAGAGTTGGTAATTTTATTTGGATGGGTGACTAAGATCCAGTCAAGAGTGGATCCTGGGGGATTTGTTTTATTGGGTCTGGTGATGGAGTGCGTTACTTGAGTAAAGTTGAAGAGATTAATGGATAGGGAGGGTATGGGACTATAGATTTTATTCCAGTCCATGTTTACATCACCTAGTACGTAAGTTTCAAGGTTAATTTCAGCTGAGGCTCACTCGTGTATGTCTTCAAGGATGAGAAGTTATTTCTGGGTGGGATATAAAGGGCGATGATACATAGGTTTTTGTGAGTATTCATTTTTAATAGACCGTTAGTTCTGCATTGGTGAATTTAGGAATGTGGTTTGGTACGGGAATTAAGGTAAGTAGACTGGAATAGATTAATGCAACACCTCCTCCTTTTTTCTTTGGGTGGTCACATCTAAGAGTGTGAAATCCAAAGGGTAGGATTTCAGAGTCAGAGATGTGGGGTTTGAGCCAAGTTTCAGAGATGGCTACAATGTCAGGCTGGTTATGACTTAGCCATGCTTGAAACTGATGTGCTTTGTTGTTGAGACTCTGGGCATTGAGTGTGAAAAATTTAAGAGTATTGCAGGGGGATGAAAGGTTAGAGGAAGGGGAGGATAACTGTTATTTGTGGGAGGGTTAGGTCTGGGGTTGGGGTGAGTATCTCCAGCTAAGATGAGGTTATTGAATGAAGTTATTTTAGTGTGTTTTGGTTTAGATTTAGTGTATTCTGGATGGTCTAGTATTTGTTTAAGATAAGTGTCTTAGCAGTAATGGAAATAATTTTAGGATTAAAAAGGTGCAGAGGGTTGAGATAAAACAGAGAGGAGCAGATGGAAAAGGAATGATTATTTGTACGAGGGTGGAGATGGTTTTGTGTGGGAGTATGGTAAGGAGTAGAGACTGGAAGCTGACTGGAGGTATAGGAGCTGGCATGGTATAAAGCTGTTAGGAGTAGTAGGAGGTAGATGGGGGTTCAGAGTGTTAGGAACAGTAAGGAAACCATGGTCAGAAAAAGGTAGTTTAATATGGGAGGATTTGTAGTTGGAGAGAAGAGCTGTGGAGTGAGAGGGGTTAGTGAAAGAGTAATGTATTTAATTAGTGATGTATTTAATTACTGTGGGTGAAAGGAGGAGGGTAAAGAGGGGAAGGCTTTGATTGGATGGATGACTGTGGGTGAAAGGAGGAGGGGTAAAGAGGGGAAGACTTTGACTGGATGGTTGTCTTGAGTGTGTGGGAAGTGGTAGAAATAAAAGTAGGAGTGGAGGAGCAGGTGGGAATTGGGAGCAGAGTGAGCCCGTAGGGCAAACAGAGTGGGTAGAGCCAAGGAGAAGGAAGAAAGCCAGCGAAAAGTTATCAGTGAAGCTAAGAACTAGCTCAAAGGTAAGGAGGCACTGGCATAAGACACTGTGTGTGTGAAATTAGAAGGATGCAGAGGGCTGACAGGTGATAAGAGCTGAAAACAGAGCAGTAGCAGTTTAGTAGAATAGAGTAAGTATTAATGGGGCTAAAACAGGGCAGTGGTAAATTAATAGAACAGTTACAGTACTTCTGACTTGTATTAAAAGATAGGTAGTGGTTGAACAATGCCACCTGATGGCCTGAGTAAGTACAACGGTAAGCTACAAGCACTCAGAGGAGGGAGAAAGAGCCTAGGAGAGTAAAGGGAGATAAAATCAACAATAAAAAAACAAGATAACAGAACAGATAAGCGCTTTCAGGCTACCAGCCCTTCATCAGATCTACTACTCTAACACAAAGATTCATCAGATCTACTACTCTAACACAAAGATAAGCCGTAAAAAAGAAGACACTATAACAAGCATCAACAATCCAGCCAATCGGGCAATTAATGAAGCAATTTGCATGCTCTCAATGCAGGCTTTAAAGGGACAATGGAATTCAAGCTGGGTAGTCCATCAGCTTGTAACTTCACTATCCATCTCATCTCTGCCATTTCTGTGCTATGCACAATGTCACCTGCCCTTTTGTCCTTAACTACCAGTTGTATAGCTAAGAATTTAAAACAATGTCCTGGGCAATCCATGATGTGCTTAGCAAGAGCATTAGATGAATTTTTCAACCTAATATCACTAAGATACTTCAGCAGTCTATCTTTAAACAGCATATTAGTCTTGCCTAAATAAAAATGAGAGCACTTACTGCAAGCATCAAGATACACTAAATTCTGAGTTTTGCAATCAACTCTCAGTTTAAATCTGAAAACAAAGCCAGTCTGTGGGGTAACAGAAAGAGTCAGTTCTAAAGATGTAGATACAGGCTTTGCAGGACTAACAAGGACTAACATTAGGAGGACTGTAACATAGCTGCCTTTTCAGGGACTTAGCATTCCAGAAGATAAAGCTAGGTTTGCTCCCAACAATCCCTTTAATATGATCATCCAGTTGTAACATGGACCAATTCTTAGTAATAATATCACAGATTTATGCACATTGCTGGAGTAGGTCAGGGTCATTCGTGCCACACTATCAAGCTCTTCTCGTACATGTACAGGCCTCCTGATATCCCTGTCCAACTTCTCTTGAAATGAGCCCCATCTGTTGAATGAAGGAGAAACCCCTCATCCATGTGCTCATGCACCTCATTGAAGGAGTATCCCTTGGCAACAAAAGCTTTCAATATATCATCAGCTGCATTTTTGAACTTAACTCCATCAGTATAGAGTTTAGAAGACAGTAAGAACGGGCTCTTCATAATTATAGTTATGTACTTACCATAACTTGGCATCTGTGCTATCTGTAGTCACCATTCATCACGTTAAGCGTCTTGGATCTGATATAGAATCCGAGCCGGCATACTCAGAACACAGCTTTGCTCAATGTCCTCCCCTCCAATAATGATCTGCTGCTCCACACTCCCTCAGATCGAGTTTGCACAAGTAAGTCAGATAAATCATAGAAACCAAACAGAACCTCCAAATCCAACCAATCTTCCAGGCAGGGGGCTGGAGGATGGGATCGTGATGAATGGTGACTACAGATAACACAGATGCCAAGTTATGGTAAGTACATAACTATAAATCTGATGTTATCTAGTCACCATTCTACACGTTAGAGTCAGAATCCCCAGCTACCCAAATCCTGGGAGGTCTCAAGGAAGGACATGCCGAAGAACTGTGGAACCAAATGAAACCAGTCCTCTGGAAATCAAATCCAACTTATAAGTGGGAAACAAACGTGTGGGGAGTAGACCACGTTGCTGCCGCACAAATGACATCTAAATACTGACGATCTGCAAAGGCAATGGAAGTAGAAACTGCCTGGTTGAATGAGCCCTCACCGGTGTAGCTAAGGAAATACCCTCTGAAGAATAAATAAAGGAAATACAATGCGAAATCCAACGGGAAATCGTGACATTCGAAATACCCCTGCCTTTTCTGTTAATACAGAAGGCCACAAATAGTTGGTCTGAACGCCTAAATTCTCACGTTCAATATAAATAAAAGCGAAGTTAATGATGAACATCCAAAGTGTGCAGAATATATTCCTCTTTATTGGAAAAGTTAGGGAAAAATACTGGTAAGTGAATACATTGGTTGATATTCGCTGGTAAAGCCACTTTAGACATGAAGGATATCAGGTTTTAGAGACACTCTGTCCTTGTGGAAAATTAAATAGGGTGGCTTGACAGTAAGAGTTTGCAGCTCCAAGACACTCTTTACCGAAGTAATTGCCACTAAAAAGGCAGTCTTCAAGGAGAGAAATTTATTATCGCACAAAGCCGCTGGTTCAAAGGGAAGTTTTGTTAAAGCCTGAAGCACCAAAGTCAAATCCCATGGAGGAGAAGGATGTTTAACAGGAGGCCTTAACAGAAAAATCCCTTTTAAAAAGGCCTTACACAGGCGTGCAGAAAAGGTCGAATCACCACCAAGGTGAAAATTTGAAATGGCTGCCACCTGTACCTTGATAGTGGAAAAACTAGCTCCTTCTTTAAAGTGAGAGGCCAAGAAGAGAAATATTTCGGGAATAGGGGCAGAGAAGGGGTCTAAATTCTTATTCTTTGCCGAAACAAAAACCTCTTCCATTTACTGTAATAAACTTTTCTGGTAGAAGACCTCTGAGAAGCAAGAATAAGCTCCTGAATGGGTGAAGCTAGCCTGGACTTAGCCAAAATCATTGGAAGTGGACATTCCACACTGTCAGATGTAGGGTCTGAAGATTCAGGTGCGTTAGAAGAGAAGGATGAGATAGCAGATCTGGAACTGGATCGAGCACACAGGGTGGATGCCTCAAATGAGACGAAAAAGGGGGGAACCACATCTGCTGAAGCCAAAAGGGGGCAATGAGGAAGCCAAAAGGGGGCAATGAGGATCATTTGACTTTTGAGGCATCTGGCTTTCTGAAGTACTCTGGGGATTAGGGGTAACAGAGGAAAGGCATACAGGAGACACGGAGGCCAATCGTGGGTGAGCGCGTCCATGGGGGATTCCCCCTCTGGGGGGATCAATGCAAAGAAGCTGTTGCATTTGTGGCTGAGATGAGATGCAAACAGATTGCAGCTCAGATAACCCCACCGATGGAAGATCTGTTGAGCCACCACTGGATTCAGGGACCACTTGTGAGGAGTCAATATAGCCCTGCTCAATTTGTCCTCCAACATGCTGGATGCTCCGGGAATGTGTGTTGTAATGAGAAAGTGCCTGGTGGCCATTGCCCACTCCCAGACCCTCATGGCCTCACAACACAGCAGATAAGAATGTGTGCCCCCTTGCTTGTTTATATACCACACAACAGCCATGTTGTCTGACAGAACCGCAATTGTCCCGTGAGGAAGGCAGTCTTGAAAGATTTGCAATGATAAAAGGACTGCTCTCATCTCTAGAACGTTGATGTGCAGTTTGGTCTCTGAGGACGACCAAGTCCCTTGGACCGTCTGTCCCTGGAAATGCCCCCCATCCCAGGAGGGAAGCGTCCGAGGTGACTGTCGTCACAGGAGTAGAAGGAACGAAAGGCCTGCCTGCTAGGAGATCCGGAGATCAAATCCACCACGAAAGATGCTTGTGACACACCGGGGTGAACCGAATGTGAAAATACAGGGGATGATGCCACACTGACCACTGAAGGATCCTTATGTGGTACCAAGCCATCAGAACCAAATAAATGGCAGCAGCCATCAATCCTAGAGTCCTGAGAATGAGTGATACTGGAAAGCAGGTTAGCTCCAGCAAGGCCTGAACCTGGTCACGAATAAGCAACACCCTTCGAGAAGTTAAGGCTGCAATCTGAGAGCTGGTGTCCAACAGAGTGCCTATGAATTCCAATTTTTGTGTTGGAGTCAGGGAGAATTTTGCAATGTTCACTGTGATCCCCAGGCGATGGAATAGGGAGAGAATGTAGTGAATATTGTCCAGCAGTTGATGCCTTGTGGAGGCCGTCAGGAGCCAATCATCCAAATAGGGAAAAACATGGATTCCTTGCAGTCAGAGGTGAGCTGCTACCTCCACCATACATTTGGTGAACACCAGGGGGGCTGAGGTGAGACCAAAGGGAGGGCAGGGTCCAGAACTGGAAATGATCGACGAAAGCGAAGAAACCTCTTGGACCGTCGATCCAGCTTTACATGGTAGTATGCGTCCTGGAGGTCTACTGAGCACATCTAGTCGTTGCTGTGCAAAATAACACAATCAACTGTACAGTGACCATCCGAAACTTCGACTTCCGCAAGAAATGGTTCACTCGACTAAGATCCAAAACAGGATGTAGGTCTCCTGTTTTCTTTGGAACCAAAAAGAAGTGGGAATAAGTTCAGGATCATGAAATGGTTCACTCGACTAAGATCCAAAACAGGATGTAGGTCTCCTGTTTTCTTTGGAACCAAAAAGAATTGGGAATAAGTTCAGGATCCTCTCTGTCCTGCGGGGACCTGTTGGATGGCTCATTTCTGAAGAAGGCTTACTACCTCCTTTCAGGCTGCTTCTTCCTGATTGGGTGGCACGTCTGGAAGATGACTGAATTTTGGGGGAACTTCCAAAAAGGGAATGTAATAACCCCTGGATCCAGTTGGTAGCACCTACATATCATTTGTGATACTTGCACAGGCTAACAGGTGCAGCGATAACTGACCCCCGACTACCTCCAGGGAAGGACAGTCAGGCAATGCCTCAGAGACATTGTAAAGGTTTCTCAGAGAAGGGCTCCATGGAACCTTGGTTTGGCGGGCCTCCTCTGCCCTTGGACGATGTCTACCATTGAAACCTCTTCCCTGTCCCCTGGAAGAGGAATCCTCCTGAACATCCTGAAAGGGAGACTGTGCCTTCCTGAACCACATTTTCTTAATCCCCTTCTGGATATTAGAAAAGGACCTCTGAGGGGCAGAAAACCTGATCCCAATGGCCGACAAGGTCTTCCCTTCCTGTTCACTGCAGGTCAAAGTGTCTGTCACAGTGGGACCAAAGAGAGTGAAACCATCAAAGGGGGTGTTAACAAATGACATCTTGAAGGCGTCTGCAAACCCGCTCAAGTGGAGCCAGGCATGATGCCTAATAGCGATATCTGAGCCCGCAGCTCATGAGGACCCTTCCGCAGTGTTGGAAATGCATCTCATAGACAAATTCGCCACTGAATAAAGGGTTGACAGCTTTGGAAAAATAGCCTTGAATTCCTCCTCAGACATGGACCCAGAGAGGGAAAAAGACAGTTCTTTTACCACATCCCTCTGGAGACGGCAAAATGTGCAAGGTAATTTAGTGCTCATAGACTAAAAGCAGCCGAAGCGAACACCCGCTTTCCAAATCTCTTCATAGCCCTCGACTCACGATTGGGCAGATGGACAAAAGAACTCTGCTCTGCCAGTTCCTTTTTGGTGGCAGTGGCCACCACAATACCATCAACCGGGACCGCTTTGGTCCAAAAGGTTCTGTCTGAGGTACAAAAATTTGTCTGCTTTCTTGGGCACTGGCTCCACAGTATCTGGCTCCTTCCAGGACCTGCTGGCCACAAGATCAATGAGAAGATCAGCGGGGAGGGACACCCAGGAGGTAGATGGCCCTGTACCAACAGCCTCCAGGAAAATGGATTCCTCAGAGGACGGGGATTGGGTAGACCAACTGCCTTTGGCCTTGAGGATCTTGAGTATGTCTCCAAAGAAGACGTCCTCCGGCGGAGATCTTGGGGATACGTTCTCCTCATCAGCATCCGTATCCTCGGTAACAAACTCCATAAGGGAGTCAAGATGAATCCTCTTACAAGTCCTCTTCCTGGGAACTTCCTCTGCCGGGGGTGGCGGGGAAGACTCAATAGAGGAAGGGACCCCTGTGGGGGGGGGGGGTCCCTCTGGAGACTAATTTGGATGGGCTGACCTGGACTAGGATGATACAAGCCACTCAGAAACTGGGCCTGGGTAGGAGAACCATGCATGGGAGAGGCAGCTCTGATAGCAGAGAAGGATCTTTTAGCAGCGCTCAAGGACAGAAAAGGTTCCATTGCCCTCTCCCATCGATAAAACTCTGGCGGAAGAATGGGTGGATTCCCCCAGTTCCACCACTCCACCAGACAGCACCGGACCAAAACTGTCAAAGACTTAGGCGCCCAGGGGAAGAGACTGGTCCGAAAAACCTGGGCCCAAATCCAATCCTATGGATGCTGGCTCGACATGGCCGGCTGGCTGTGTGGACTGTCCCGGGGGGGTATAGAAACAGTGCCAGCCATTGATCCCATCAGGGAAGGGCCTGAACAGGGTCCTAAAGCTCCCCTAGCCTCCACCCCACTTAACAGTCCCTGAAAATCCAAGCCACTGGTTGGATGAGGAGAGATCGAAGGGGTGGTGGGAGATTGGATCCCTAATCTATGGCTTGGGGAAGCTAGAAGCCCCAAATCTATCTGAGCTTTCAGGAAGGTTCGCATCATCCTGCCTATATCCATAGGGATGACACTCCTGGAAGATCAGGTGGAGATGGAGGACCTACTAGGAGAGTTGTGCCTGGAGCTCGAGTGTCTTCTCTTGCGCTTCCTGGAACGAGATCTATCTGGAGAAGACAGCTGCTTGGGGGCAAAGGATCCAAGGGAAGATCCTCCACTATTATAGGCTCCAGCATTACTCTCAGATCCGACCGAATCGGAACAGAGCTCAACAAAGGATCCGAGGAAATAATTCCCGAATCCCCCGGATCCGAAAGTACAGTGCCTCTCCTCAGATCTGAAGGTCCGGAGCTGTGGTCTCTGGAACTGGGGGGAAACATCGCAGTCACCGGATCTGAGAACTTAGGGTTCGAGTCCTTGGATCCAGGAGTGGACTCCCTGGATGACCTAGGACCTGAAGATCTCAGATCCGAACCTGCCCTGGCTGGAGCTAGATCAGAGGACCTAGGATCCGACAGCCTGGGTCACTTGGTCGGGGTCTCAACAGAAGCTTTCTTTTTAGCCCCAGAAGAGCCAGTCTTGGCAGGGGAAGCAGTGACCAAGGGCCCTCCTTTGACCAAACCCTTAACTAAGAGCTTAATGTGACGGTCGATTAAAGCCCTTGGGCTGAATGTGGCGCAAATGCCACATTTCACCTCGAGGTGGTCGCCGTCAAGACAGTAAAGGCACTCCTCGTGTTAGTTGGAAATAGGCATTTTCCGCCCACAAGAGGTGCACCTTTTAAAACCTAAAGGTTTTTCAGACATGGTCGAACCGAAAGCAAAATCGGAGTCCACAAACAAGCCAAGGTTCGAAGCCTAAAATCTGTCCAGAACACACACACACTTATTAAAGAAACTCTTATACACCACAAAACAACTAGGCTGAAGACACCCAGAAGAAAAAGGGACCTAACAAGGTTAAGATTCGACCGGGAGGGGATTGATAAGAGGGAAAACTACCCACTAACACTATAAACTAAAAAAAAAACTAAAAAGTTCAATATTCTGAGCTAAATGCACTTACACTAACAGGAGCTGAGCAATCTGCGTCTGACTGACTGAGCAGCAAACGAGATCTGGGGGAGTGTAGAGCAGCAGAGCATTATAGGAGGGGAGGAGCTTGAGCAAAGCTGTGTTCAGAGTATGCCGGCTCGGATACGATATCGGATCTAAGACCCTAACGTGAGGAATGGCGACTAGATAACATCAGATCTGTATAATAAATATATGCTGGGTGCATGCTGGAGTGATGTAAAAGCGTATTCCTCCAGCAGTCCTTCCTGTACAGTTCAGTGCTAATACCACCGTTCCCATCTGAAATCAGACTGGCATCCAGAAAATCAATCATTTCTTTACAATGCACATAAGTAAATTTAAGAAATATGGTGGAAAATTTTGAAATTTACTTCTGTTGTAAGATCCTGATTGGCTGGACTGTTAATGCTTGTTATAGTTTCTTCTTTTTTAGGGCTTGTCTTTGTGTTAGAGTAGTAGATCTGATGAAGGGCTGTTTTCTTGTTTTTTTATTTTATTAAAGTGGTTTTAAACTGGCTTTGGCTGTGTTGACCACACCATTTTTCCTGCTTCTACTGACAAAAATGTTCTCCAGGAAGGCCTGACACAGACAAACAACTGGTGCCAGAAAAATATACTAAAACTAAATACCAAGAAATGCATAACAGTATCCTTCGGGAAGTCATCCGTCACTGAAAACTATTATATTGACAACACACCCCTAAGAGTTGACACAGTAGTCAAGGACTTGGGGATACACACAGACAATAATCTAGCCTTTGACCATCAAGTGTCTACAGTAGTGAGGAAATCATTCTATGTTGTGCAACTTATATACGAAGGTATGGGATCTAGCTCAAAAGAAGTCGTTACTACACTGTATTCAGCATTTTTCAGACCCATCACTGAGTACAATGCTCCATCTGGTATGTACATAAGCAGACATATCCAGCAACTGGAAAGTCTACAGGCAGTCCTCATTAAAATAATGCAGGGTGTAAGTAACATGTGTACACAGACCACTTCAAGGCCATATCCCTGTATTCTATATCCCTGTATTCTGTCTACTACAGACTGTTGAGGGGAGATCTATGCCTGGCATATAAGGCATTGTCAGACACCACATTGACATACCTCCTTCATATCTGCAAAACAAACAGCACCAGAATTAACCCATTCTAAACACTTAAACCTTACCTGCAATATAAATAGGACCTGCTGGAGAGACAGTTATGTATCCCAGAGACTAACCCCTTTTCTGGAACAGGCTATCCATCCATGTGAAGCAGAATTCTTCCCTAACCCAATTCAAATGTAACTTGGACAAGTGGGGGAAACAGGAAATTCACCCCTGGTTTTTCACCTAAGTATCACATGAACACAGGCAGCCTGTAAATGATTCATCTTCCAGGCCCCTGCTTGTAAATATTTCACCTCCCAAGACCCTGCTTACACTTATCAAGGGTAGCAGAACTTGTCAGAGATTTGGGATGCATGGTTAGGCTAAAAAGCCCCTTGTAGTTATTAGCCTAGTATACACCTATGAACCTATCAATGGTAAATGAGCCAACAAAACAGCCTAGTGACTAAGTAATGAGTTGTAGAGATGACTGCAAAGGTTGTAAGTACCCTCTCATTTGACACCACATTGCCAAAGTGGTTAGGAAGACCTGGGATGTATCTCACCGTTCCCTCACCAAGAGATAAAGGTCTTAAACATATGTCATATGCTGCCAATGGACATGCTCCCACCTCAAAAAAAAAATCATCAGAGCCAGCCCAGAGAACAGAGACTTAAACCCTCACACAGAAAATAATAGGGATGTGCTGAGGGACAAACAAACACAAAACATGAGCACGACAATGAAAAGGATAAGGTGCCAATGACAGCTAACTTCAATTTGCTGTACAGCTTCATGAAATGCTAATCTTGTATTAAACCCAAATAGTCTGTAACACTGCTTTGTGCTGCTGTGTGATTTATTAAATAAAATCTAGGACTTACCCCAAGATCTATGGCTTTCAAAAGGAAACTTTACTAAACCAGGCCTGGTATGACGTTCTAAAGACATCCTTTAGTGACATAGCTTTACAGATGTAACCAAGCAATTGCAGACGAGTTTCACTACAGTATGGCTAAGAACAGGCAGACAAACACATCCATTATATATATATATATATATATATATATATATATATATATATATATATATATATACACACACACACACACACACACACATATATACATATATATATGTACATACAAGCATGCAAGTTCTGCTTTGGAGTTGCATTTCACCATTAGCCACAGCAGCTGGGACCTTATGATGGTGTACAAAAAAAGTGAACTCTGCTATTATTTTTTGTCATTCAGAGTGATTTTAAAAATGACCTCTTGTATTATATTAAATTGTTGTACAAACTGCACAAAGTAAATTGTATGAACATGTGAACACAACTTTGTAATGCAGTAACACTGGCTGCTCAGCTGAAGTGACATGGGTTTATAAAGCAGTCCCATACTTACTAACATAAGTAACTGTCTATCCAGCTGAAGTGTGGTGAGAATTACAAAGCAAGCCCATGTTATATTACAACCAACATATAAATACAAGCAAACCAAGTTAACTCAGATGGCTATCAAATTCTTGTGCAAAACACGTACTCTATCTGGACTGCAACAGGAAACCCTGGTTATCACCTCTGTATTGCTGTAGGATTTTAAGATACTCTTTAAATAACACAAAGGAAAATTCAGTGATGTGAAGCAATAAACATTACTCTACTGTAGTGCATGGAGCAGAATGATTATGGTCCGATATCTGGAAAAAGACAAATTAGATTGGGGTTGGGAGGTTGGCCTAATGGTTAAGGTGTTTGCCTTACAAACACAAGGTGCAGGGTTTGATTCTCCAGTTAGCTTAGTGCTAATCTATGAATCTATAGCAAGAGACCCAACCTTAACAAATATTAATCACTCCCACTTAACTTGTTAAACTCAGGTCTCACTTTAGGCAGTCAAACCTGCCAGTACAGACCAGCAAAAGACAGTGGCAGAATAAAAAACAGATGTATGTCTGCATGCTGTCTGTACAGATAGGGTGTTCTTCCTCTTATAAACTTAGAAAGTAGCAAGAATAATATGATGTGTGTTTGCTTGCATTTTCTGAAGGATACGAATTCTGAAACTGATGTCCTTTAGTGACTTCGATCATCAGCAATTTGTCTGAAACCAAAGATTTTATGAGGAACAGACCAAACATATGAAACATACGAAGCAAAAATGTGGACATTCTGTGAAAATCTGGACATTTAAGAGACACGGCAAGGTGAGTGTAAACATAAAGGGACTGTTTTAAACTGTTCTGACGGCGCTAAATGCTTTATGGCTTTGAAAGCTGGAAAAACACTTTACATTGTTTTTCCTGTAACCAGTAGTACATGGAGCACAAAGCTCCATGCACTACAAAGAATTATGATAAAAAATCTCCAA